>NC_088241.1:28424803-28724803 GCF_036934945.1 Oncorhynchus masou masou | reverse complement strand
CAGAAGCTCTGAACTATCCGTTCAGACCCCAGACCTACCTACCTACCTACCTACAGGTTATGGAAAATGAGCTCTCTCTGTATTTTTCCAGTAGGTTTCCTGAAGGAAAAAGCCTCCACTTCTATGTCAAAGATAATAAAACACTATAGTAAATACTGCAGTGACATCTGCAAAAACACTACAGTAAATCCTACAGTATACTACAGTCCACAAAAACACTTCATTAATTACTATAGTATATACTACAGTTTTATTTTACTACAGTATTGATACTATACTTAACTGTAAATACTCAGTAAATACTACAGTATTCACAGTAGTGTTTTTGCGGACGCAGAACACTACAGCGAATAAATACTAAAGTAAAATCCACAAAAAACTACAGTGAATACTATAGTATTTATACCATAGTATACTATAGTATTTTGTCATGTGGGCTGAGATCAAATACAGCTTAACCAGGCACTAAATCAGGTCACGACTTATACTGCTTGATAGAAACAACCCTAGGGTTGGAGGTTAGGAAAGAGAGTGTTCTTTGGAGGTGAGAGTTTGGGGGCCTGGTTTAGGAAATGGCATTAGGGAAACCATAATTAGGTATGTGTTGGTCCTGTGTGGTTCTAGGAATGCCAAGGTCATGGGTTCAAATCATGCAGGGATCACATACTAAAAATGTATGCACTCACTATTAAAAGTTGCCTTGGAGAAAACATTTGCTGTAAGTGGCATATTTACATGACGTTTCCTCAACACAGCAAGTAAATGTCAATATAGGAAAACTGGAACTCTCTAAAATAGACAAACTGTAGGAAGTGTCATATTCTACGTTATGACTCACAAAAAAGTACTCCATTTTCATACTTGGGGAAAAGTAAAGATACCTTAATAGAAAATGACTCAAGAGTGAGTCACCCCATAAAATACTACTACGTAAGTATCAAAAGTATAAATTCTTTCAATTGTTTTTTTTTTTTTTTAAGGATAGCCAGGCGCACACTCCAACACTATAATATAATTTACAAACAAAGCATTTGTGTTTAGTGAGTCCGCCTGATCAGAGGCAGTAGGGATGACAAGGGATGTTCGCTTGATAAGTGTGTGAACTGGACCATTGTCCTGTCAAAATGTAACTAGTACTTTTGGGTGTCAGGGAAAAAAGCACATTATTTTATTTTGGAATGTCGTGAAGTAAAAGTTGGCAAAAATATAAATTGTATAGTACAGATACCCCAAAAAACTACTGAAGTAGTACTTTAAATATTTTTTACTTTAGTACTTTACACCATTGCTTACAATATATTGTTGCTGGATATTTTTCAAATTACTCATAGATTTGGTTAGGATTGTAATCTAACTTTTTCCTCTTTCCCATAGAGGGCGGTATGGCAATGTCAACTCAAAGCCTTTGCGCCACAATTTTTGTATGGTCAATAAAATCCTGCAAGTCAAAATAACCTTTATAGTGAAAGCCTTACATCTCCTATAAATTACGACTTAACATAATGCGATTTAAACTCAAATGAGGGCACATTAGGTTATTATATTTTCAATGAACTGTGCCTGCATTTCATTAGAGAATATACTAAACGGTCATGTCCCTCTTTCCGTTTTTTAAGGGAAACGGAAGTTAGGTTAAATTCTGTATACCTGATAACTGGGGTTGTACATAGCATGTGACATTCCTAAATCTGTACCTGCCTTTCAGGGAGAAGCGACGCCCACAAGCCAAGCACAATGGATAGGTAACGGTTAACTTTGGAAAACAAAAGTAGCCAAACTAAACCACCATTCTTTTCAAGTGACATGGAAGGCTTTCAGAATTTATTGGAGACGAAAAGGGAATCAAATATTTAGAAGTTGCGCGTCACAATCGACGGGATTCCACAGAGGGCTGATCACTGCAGAACTTGCCAAGTGCGTATTCATGCAAATAAAAAAAATCATAGGCGTGCCTTTGGCGATGGAGTCACAGCCCGAACTCAGAACTCCTAGTATACCAACAAGCTCCAAGACGGCGATGCGCACAGCTCGGATGCACTGAGTGACAACCGACGAGGAAACGTTTCACGCTCTATAAAGAAAGGAAAAGGCAGAAGTGACGACTATCTTTGAGAGAAGATCTTATTTACTGTCCTCCCTCATCTCACGACAAAAGACACGCGAGTCAACGGGAGTTAGCAGCTGGTCATTTCTTTACTGCGCACTGAGTAGCCTATTTCGCCTTGATTTTATTTATGTTACAGTATAATATAGAGGTACTGCACTCTGACTGAAGATACCGATGTGGAGGAAGTTGACATTGCTCCTCTATAGCCTACTGTCACTGCGCGTAAAATCTACATTTGGATACGGACCTGTCTCTAAAGAAACTTCATAGTCAATTGCCGTTTAATTTTCTCCACAATGTCTGAAGAACATAGTTGCACTGGTGCTAGTCCTATAACTGAGGTTGAAAACAGCAATATCAGCGTTCTCGGCTGGGAACAAGTGCAGCGCCTTGATGCTATCCTGACAGAGACCATTCCCATCCACGGCCGTGGAAACTTCCCGACTTTGGAGATGAAACCCCGACAAATAGTGAAGGTGGTGCGTAGTCGAATGGAGGAGAGGAATATCCACGTCCGGGACGTGCGGTTAAACGGGTCTGCTGCAAGCCACGTTCTTCATGAGGATAGCGGACTGGGCTACAAGGACCTTGACCTAATCTTTTGCGCTGATATGAAAGGGGAAAGTGATTTTCAGATTGTGAAGGATATCGTTTTGGACTGTCTCCTGGACTTCTTACCTGCCGGGGTGAATAAGCAGAAAATATCACCATTGACTTTAAAGGTAGGCTACATTTTCCAGTCAACAGTTATTGAAAAAAATAAAATGGCTATTTATAAATACATTTCATTTATACATATAGCTAATTGGGCTTTTACTCACCTTTGCCCTATTGCACATCATTGTGCATGTTATTTCAAAGTGCAATAAGACAAGTTTACTGATAGTATAATGTTGTTTTTATCCAGTTAAGAGGATTGCAGTAAGCCCATTTAAAGCACGTCCTGTTTCCTCCACATAAGTTCCATAGATAGGGCAGCCAACGTTTGCCCCTAGGCTACAGAAACATTCTGTAGGCTACAGAAACTTGCAAAGAAAATACGTGCCAATGTAATTACATTTATACATCTTTATGTGGTGCTATAGAAGATTAACTGCTCCTGATTTAGTGCTTGTATCAGTTGAATTGGATTTAGATCAGTAGGCTACAGTATTTATATCCATAACAGTTATTTGTTTAAGATCATAGTGGCGCAAAAGCATTTATACAGTATGTATACAGTATTTTAAAAATCCACTCCCAGTTATTCATTTTAACTGAGCAAAGGGCCTTTTATAAAGTATACATACAGTATTTCTATCCACTAGCAACTGGAGCTAAAGATGAATTTCCCCTGTGTGTTTCTGACAGGAAGCCTATGTGCAGAAGATGGTGAAGGTGTGCAATGATTCAGACCGCTGGAGCCTCATCTCCCTCTCCAACAACCGAGGAAAGAACGTGGAGCTCAAGTTTGTCGACTCTCTGAGGCGGCAGTTTGAATTCAGCGTGGACTCCTTCCAGATCAAGCTGGACTCCTTGCTGCTGTTCTATGACTGCTCTGAGAACCCCATGGCCGAGACCTTCCATCCCACCATCGTGGGCGAGAGTGTGTTTGGGGACTTTGATGCTGCCCTCGACCACCTACGCCAGAAGGTGATCTGCACGCGCAACCCAGAGGAGATTCGGGGCGGCGGTCTGCTCAAGTACTGTCACCTGCTGGTAAGGGGCTTCCAAGCCGACTCCGAGACGGAGATGAAGTCCCTGCAGCGTTACATGTGCTCGCGCTTCTTCATAGACTTCTCGGATATCAGCGAGCAGCAGCGCAAGCTGGAGTCCTACCTGCAAAACCACTTTGTGGGCCTGGAGGACCGCAAGTACGACTACTTGATGACCCTGCATGGGGTGGTCAACGAGAGTACGGTGTGCCTGATGGGACATGAGAGGCGGCAGACCCTGGGGCTGATCGCCATGCTGGCGGTGCGCGTGCTGGCCGAGCAGAACGTCATCCCGAACGTGGCTAACGTCACCTGCTACTACCAGCCTGCCGCCTACGTGGCAGACGGTAACTTCAGTAACTACTACATAGCCCAGGTACAGCCCATGTTTCACTGCCAGCAGCATGCCTACTCCTCCTGGCTACCCTGCAACTGAGACAGCACAGGGAAAGGAAGGAAGGAAGGAGTGAGAGAGGGGGAGGGAGACTCACTGTAAAGTGTTTTTCAGATAATTGAATGAGAAAAAAGGTATCCCCATGACTCGCCAACCTGTATTGAATTTAATTTAGTCATGTTCTGTTAGAGAGTGATGGTGGGGGGGGAGAAAATAACAGTTGGGTCTCAGCTCCTGTGAGGTCCATCTTAAACCAATGGCAGGACAGTTTACTGTGAAAATGCCACCCTGTCCGACACCTAACCCAAGCTTGGGAAGTATGGGATGGGGTTTTGCCCAATACAACGCAAAATATGATGGACAAGAATGAAAGCAGCAGCAATACTTTCATTGACACTCACCTGGATTGACTGACTCTGTTGCAAACTGAAAAGGCCGTTAAAATGAGCGATAGACGGACAATAAATGTGTGGCTGCATCTGTGTCCTGTGGTGTCCAGCTGCCTCCATGGCTGTGAGGAGGATGCAGGCCCCTTTGCTCTCTGGGGGGTGTGTGGCTTGCGCCCTGACGCGTGCTGGGCAATGCCCCAGCAACACAGGGGTTACTAGAGCACCATAAAACTCAATTTCTGGTGCGACATCGTCACAAGCTTTGAATGACAAAAACTACACCTTAACTAGTAATGATTGATATGAACATGATGTGTTTACAAACCAAAGATTTTTCATTTATTGTTTTCAATACCCAAGTTTGGTGGGGAAGACAAAGAACTTATAATGCCATCTATATTTGTATATGTGAACACGTGTTTTAAGTGCCTAATGCCTATCAGTAGTATAGGTAGAGGAATAATGAGCAGCAGGCCATATCATTTTGTGAATAAATCCAGTTTGATTTTCGTCAGGCACACAAGACAATAGCACCCCCAGTGGCTTGTGAATGTAACCGTGAAATCCTGGTACAGTCCGTGTTGATGTCATATCTTTTGGAAGAAAACAACATATCCACTTGCAGTCATAGAGTATTAGTCGATGGGGGAGAGATGGGGCTTTGCTGTACTTTGTACAAAGTAGTTTGACAGGTTGATGCATGACCTCGCGTTAACATTTGTGGATATTTTAAATATTCCAGCTCCAATTAACAATAGCAGTACCTTCTCATAGGTGTGTTGAAGCCACAGAGGCTAGAGCACTATTTTCTGTTGCTCTCCCGTAGTCATTTTCAGACAAACAAACTCCCCAGGAATATTAGTTTGTGCCATAGTGCATGTACAGAGATGGTTTAATATTGTTTTGTCGTTGTTCATGTTGACTGTTTCAGTTTCATATGGATTACTGTATATTCAGTTTCACACGGTTTAAACTTGACTGTATTTTGTATAGGGGTGCTTATCTTTTAACTCGCCTTTTGTAGCACGTTCACAGCAGGGTGAGGGATTGACAAAACCTTTGTCGGAAGAAATAGGTCGAAAAAAAAATAAACACAGGAGGTAAAAGATGCAGAACGGATCGAAAAGGCAGAGAGCGAGTCGGTGTGTGTGTTCCTGTGCTGCCTTCTGGGACGATACTTGCTGAGACACCCTAGCAGGGAATTACGCAGCTGCCGAAGAGGTTGAACTAAGCTGGGCTGTGTTTGTCGTGTGTGCACTCGCTTTGGGTCGGCTGCATACCTACCAGAAAATGTTGTGCCAAATGTTCATCTGCCGCTTGCCCAATGTTGAATGAGTGTTCTGCCTTTTGTCGACGGAGAGCGAGGTTGAGGATGTGTTGTTTTTATATTGAAGGACAGATATTGAGCTGTAAGGGGGGGGGGGAACTTGTGAAGAAGTGCAAGTGAAGGACAGAGGAAAGCGTGAGAGGCAGGGAGCTGGGCTGGGGAGATAGGCGCAGATGGTGAAGGGGTTTGTCTTGCTTTCACCACAGACAGATATGCACAGTGGTAATACCTCTCTCTCTCTCCCATCTTTAAGAGGACCGAAGCAGAGCGAATAGGCAGGAGAGAGAGGGGGGTCCTGGTACACACAACACAACTTTAGGGAGGTAGCCTGTTAAGCCGAGCACTATTTATTATCATTACCTCTGTGTCAGGGCCTCTTCTCTGTGGGACTAAACAGATATCCACGCATGCCTTATAAGCTTTGATAACATTCCCTGGGTTGGTGCACTGCCATGGTATTACTGTAAATGACCTGTTAATTGAGGCTAGGTTAGGCGGTGGCTACATGATCTAGCTGCTATGCCGTAAGTTCCAAGCCCATGGGGAAATACTGTCTCATGCTTAATTCAGTTTCTCTAATGCCATTTCTAAACATAACATCTGAAACATGTTGATAGGAACTGATAGGAATTGATTTTGTGACATAAAGATGAAAATAATTGATGATTCATCACCAGTATTGTGGGTCTTGGGGTGAGAGACAGTGTTATTAAAAATAGCAACGTCGGTGTGCACTATACAAATCTAAAGTGTGTATCTTTAGAGAAGAACGAACAGTGTTTTCACTGTGGGTGGGATTCCTGGCTTCCCACTAGTGTACAAATGGGTCATGTCACAACTCTTTAGGACATCTTAAGGAAACTACTGTCTTTGTCTCCACTGATGAGATCCTGCTCTTGTCTGCTCTCCTCTCCCCTCACTCCCATTATGTGTAAGCTGTAATGCAGCTCCCTTAGGGACAGAGTGAATGGACATTAATGGAGTTCTACAGGGCGGAGGCACTCCATAGGGGATGTGAATCGGCTTAGGTGACCACTGTGTGACTGTAACCTGGGTGGTCAAGAGAACAGGGGAAAATGTACTCTCTACTCAAATCATTCTGTAGACTCATTTATCTCTCTTTGGCTATTTCACACGTTCTGGTCAAGCATTTTTTTTTCTTTTTGACTGTGTACATTTGGATGATATTGTCTGGATTGTGCAGGCGGTGTGTGTTCTCATCTCTTCTCACTCTGTGAAATTGGCTCAGAACAGCTCAGCCAACACCAGTCTACCATGTAGTTAGCAAGCAACACACAGGCTACTATGAGTTACTGCGTTGTCTTGTATGCATTGTTTCAACTTTTCACCTCCTATTCATGCAGTCTTTTTCAATCAAACCTACAAAAAAGAGAGAAAAGGCCTGCCTCATATGTCTTTTTTACGATTGTTATTTTTATAACTGTATCAGACACTACCATGTTGCAGCGCTTTGGAATCTGTAATCAGGTTGCAAAATATAATTTCTCAGCTTACATTTTTTTTTTGCAGATCTTGTAAATGTGTCTTTCGAAGATAAAGAATGTTTTCATCATTAAAAAAAAAACTGAAACCCACATTTTCATCTCAGTTTCTTGTTTGTAACGATGTTTGTAGAATCTGTGACTGAATTGTGTTGACAATGACACTCAACTGTCTGCTCTGATTGTTCCTGTCTAGCGTTAGGCTATATCCCCAAACCACCACCAACGCTCAATGTCCAGGCTTGGCCTCAATGGTCTGCCCATCAAGGCAACTGACTTCAGGCTTCTTTGTCATGAGGGCATCTCTTTTAACTGATACTGGCGATTCAGCAGTGTTTATAAGGCTGGGTTCCCTGCTTACAGAGGACAATCCTGGCCAGATCCTGGCAGACCAGACCCAAAGGGCACCGGCCAGAGAACTGCTCCACCGCTGCCAGAAATAGCTGGTGGTGAGTGTGAGGGATTTGCGTCCACCCAAAAAGAGACTTTAACGCTTTTGTGTTGTGAATATCTTTGCCTGCTCATCAAATTCTCTTTTGGAATTACACAGTGCCTCCCATCCACACCACTGTAAATGTTGACTGTCTGATCAGGCAAGGGCAGGGTAGCAGTGAATGGACCAGTTCCATGGATTGAAATAGAGTTCTAAAGCAACTTAGCTCTAGTATGGGTCATATGAGTCACATGTCTCATTGTCCCACAAAGAAAGACCGCGGAAGAGAGAAAGAGAAAGATGAGTAAGGAAGTAAGCTATATTTAGGAGCCATGATAAGGATATTATCCCTTTCACTTAAACTTAAATGGATGACTGCTCTATGCTTGCAGACACACACTTTTCCAAACCCATCAGAAGACGAGATACGAGAACGGCTGGACAATCTGATCACATGTGCCTTCAGCTTCATCAATATCTCCTCAGTGCAGCCAGCTTCAAACACCAGAAAACATTAGAGATGCCTACACAGCAAATTCTCCAGTGTTGAATCAACACTGAGCATGATTATTTTTTTATTACATTTTTTTGTAACCTTTATTTAACTAGGCAAGTCTGAGCATGTTAAGTGTAAAGCCTTATTTGCAAATTTCCCAGTGTGCCTTGCCTTTCGAGAGTTTGTAGAGTTTCCACCCATGACTGTATTTTTTAGTGACAGAGACATGGTTGTTGCATTAATTCATTTTCAGTCCTGTGGCCTTCACCAAGTGAGATCATAAGTGAATATGTTATAATTAAAATTACTTTAAGACAATACACACTTCATAAGGCCTTCTTTTGGGGGCCTAGTTTTACCCTTATACACTGGCCTGAAACATATGTTTTACAGGTCACATTGGCCCTGCAAGTCACACAATGCTGGCTTGCAAAGTGATGTGTAATTCCAATTGGAATCCAGCCTGAGTGGGGGATATTCAACATTTGTCATTTGTATTTACCCGCAAGCTGTATTCAGAATGACTGCCAGGGTTGGGAGGACTGAGATCTGAGACGACCTAAAGAATCTAAACTAGAACAACATTACAGTAACGGGGGGCAATACGTCCAAGTAACAGATTAGATGAGTTTAGAAACATGTGTGATATTTATATTTAAGTAGCATAAGAATAATACATTTATCAGTCAATGTACATGCAAAAACATAAACAAACAATAATAAAAAAAATACAAAAACTGCGATAGAGCATGGTGGGAAATATAACAGCGACGGCTGTGTTTTTTGTTGTTGTTCATCTCTGGTTATTACACCAACACTGGGGTTCTTTTCCACCACTGAGTGTTAATTTAACTATTTACAGAGGTCATGTCATTTCTGAATCAACACTAGAAATGTTACATTGAAAAATCAACACTACTTAATTAACACTGGCCAATTTTCTGTGTACTTAATGGCCTGTCTCTGCTTGAAAGGGATGAGAATAGACAAAACAAAATATGATATATAGCAGACCGTATGCTTGGGGGAGATCCAAGGTCCACCGCCGTGCGACTCCAAAAGACAGCAGTAGTGAAAACATTGGCAATGGTTAAGAGGTTCGTATCATTTTTCAGTTAATTGATTACATGTTGTGGGAGGGAAAGGGGGAGGTTGTTGGAGGACTGAAAAACTGATCTATCTTCTATCCTTAAATTCCCTGATGCAGAGCTCCTCCGAATTCGTTAATGGCTTTTCCACCTGGGAATAGGAAAGTGGCCGGCTACTTCATGGGATTTTCTCTCTCTCTCGCCCTCTTGCTCACCCTCTCCGGCTTGCTCTCGCCCCCCTCTCATGTTTCCAGATGAAGGTTTTTATTGAATAAGCCAAGAAATGTTGGATCGATACTCGGCGTGGCCGACCCACCATGCAGAGATGGGAGCCAATGTTGTGCTTTACGACGTGGTCTAGTCATTTCAACAAGGCAACAATTTTCTCTCTCGGAAAAGTGTGAAACGGACGACACGGCCATGATTCCTCACTTTGAGAGGTGCTTGTGAACAAATTCCAGGTTGGTGAGTTATAAAACATTTAGGGAGCATTAATCAGCTATGGTGAAAACAGCCGTGCAGATAGAGAGATGTCAGAGTCACCGAAGGGTCACAGACTACTGTTTTTATTGTCTATGGGGACAGCTATGTGGTCAAATATATCAAGCATTTCAGAATAGGAGTTCTGTTCTAGTTATCTTAATTCGCTGTCATATTAAAGGCAAAGCTAATCTTAAATCAGTACTCCTACTCTTAGACGCTTGATATTCAGGCCATGATCTACTCCTGTTTTTAGAGTCTATGGAAATTTCTCTGATATGGGAAATACACAACGTCATTCTCCAACATATTCATATAGTCTATCTATACTCAAGCAAGTCATCTCATCATTTGACATTCATTTTTCAAATTAAATTTTTTCTCGATTGCTAAAACACAAAACCTGGTTCCTGTAGCAGAAAAACCCATACCCTTACATCATTCCCAAAAACACACACACATTTCCCATAACACTATTCACCTGTTTCCACACGTTTCAATATTAAAATATCTTTCCACAAAACATTACACAAAAGTGGCCAAATAAATAATTCATTGCACTATATATTCGTTCAGCAAACAAATGCTCTCAATATAATTAACTCAAGTCATCACAACCTAAACTCAGTGGACACATTTCTCCAGGTGCAAACATTAAGCCTCAAAATTGTCAACACACCAATCAGAATTGCAGGATCAGTAAATAGGGCCGAGAGGCATGTAGATGTGCTTTGGAACCATGGATCCTAACCAATTTATTTTTATTTATTTTTTATTTCACCTTTATTTAACCAGGTAGGCTAGTTGAGAACAAGTTCTCATTTGCAACTGTGACCTGGCCAAGATAAAGCATAGCAGTGTGAACAGACAACACAGAGTTACACATGGAGTAAACAATTAACAAGTCAATAACACAGTAGAAAAAAAGGGGAGTCTATATACATTGTGTGCAAAAGGTATGAGGAGGTAGGTGAATAATTACAATTTTGCAGATTAACACTGGAGTGATAAATGATCAGATGGTCATGTACAGGTAGAGATATTGGTGTGCAAAAGAGCAGAAAAGTAAATAAAAACAGTATGGGGATGAGGTAGGTGAAAATGGGTGGGCAATTTACCAATAGACTATGTACAGCTGCAGCGATCGGTTAGCTGCTCAGATAGCAGATGTTTGAAGTTGGTGAGGGAGATAAAAGTCTCCAACTTCAGGGATTTTTGCAATTCGTTCCAGTCACAGGCAGCAGAGTACTGGAACGAAAGGCGGCCAAATGAGGTGTTGGCTTTAGGGATGATCAGTGAGATACACCTGCTGGAGCGCATGCTACGGATGGGTGTTGCCATCGTGACCAGTGAACTGAGATAAGGCGGAGCTTTACCTAGCATGGACTTGTAGTTGACCTGGAGCCAGTGGGTCTGGCGACGAATATGTAGCGAGGGCCAGCCGACTAGAGCATACAAGTCGCAGTGGTGGGTGGTATAAGGTGCTTTAGTGACAAAACGGATGGCACTGTGATAAACTGCATCCAGTTTGCTGAGTAGAGTGTTGGAAGCAATTTTGTAGATGACATCGCCAAAGTCAAGGATTGGTAGGATAGTCAGTTTTACTAGGGTAAGTTTAGCGGCGTAAGTGAAGGAGGCTTTGTTGCGGAATAGAAAGCCGTCTCTTGATTTGATTTTCGATTGGAGATGTTGGATATGAGTCTGGAAGGAGAGTTTACAGTCTAGCCAGACACCTAGGTACTTATAGATGTCCACATATTCAAGGTCGGAACCATCCAGGGTGGTGATGCTAGTCGGGCATGCGGGTGCAGGCAGCGATCGGTTGAAAAGCATGCATTTGGTTTTACTAGCGTTTAAGAGCAGTTGGAGGCCACGGAAGGAGTTTTGTAACCAATGCTGGAGTTGCTAGACAATAGAGAGGACGAGGACAACAACAACAAAGAGAAGTAATCTCAGATTAAATCTGTGCCACCCTAGTCCATTGTGCTCATGCATGGGAGGACTATGAGAGAAGCTGGACAGCTCGTGCAACCCAACCTAAGCCGTTACACAGTTGCATCCATTGTCTGTACTTTCAGAAGGAAAAACGGGTAATATGCCTTGTTGTTACTGTGATACATGTAATGTTGTGGTGCATATAGACTGAATCTCCACTTTGTTCTCAGTGTAGTTTTTACAACAGTGATGGATGACCATAGGTCAGTAATGGTCAATTTCATTTTTGCAGAACTGATAGGCGGCCATCTATTGGAGGAAGGCGGAGACTTCTCACAGCTGAGCAGGAGACTGCCCTGGTGTATATGATGATTGCCAAAAATGCCATCCGTTTGAGGGAAATAGTTGAAAACCAGGTAGTCTTCCAAGGAATTGACAGCATCAGCATTTCCACAAAGCAGCTGTACCGTGTGCCTTTTGAAAGGAATTCAAACAGAGTTAAGGAGCAACGATTTCTTATATGTGCAGGTAATTGCTATACGGTACAGAGTATTGCCCATCTCTCCAGCATATCAATACAGTGCAATATAGTAATGCGTTACAGTAACTGCAGTACACAATCTTTCATTCCATTACAGTAGTACACTACAGTACTGTACTTGGAGTACAGTAAAATGTGTGTTTTTTAAAAACTTCGGGAGAGAATCTTTGAGCTGGATGCCATGGTTGACCCACAGAAGTACATCTTCATCGACGAGGCAGGGTTCAACCTAAAAAAAAGTCGCAAAAGGTGCGCAACATCCTTGGTCACCATGCATTCATACAAGTTCCTGGCCAGAGAGGAAGCAACGTCACCCTATGTGAGGTGGCAATTGTGGCATCCTCCACCGCCATGTCAAAGTGGGTCCATACAACACGGCACAACTACTTCAATTTCTAGATCAGCTGCACAGTAACATTCTTCAACAGGCAGGGGAGCCAGGGCAACCAGAGCAAGCCCAATATGTTGTCATTTGGGATTAGCGTGAGTTTCTACCGGGCTGCTCTGGTTCGCGCCTGGTTCATTGATTACCCCAGGTTCACCGTTCTTTTTTTGCCAGCATACTCCCGATTTCTGAATCCGATTGAGGAATTTTTATCAGCATGGCGGTGGACAGTGTATGACCGTGACCCCTACGCACAGCAAAACCTCCTGGAGGCAATGGTGGACGTCTGTGGTGATGTGTCTGTGGAGTATATTCAGGGTTTTCTAAGGCACAAGAGGGCATTTTTCCCATGCTGCCTGGCAATAGCAAACATAATGTTGATATGAGATATTACGGCCTGACCTAGACCTGATGCTGATGCTGATGCTGAGTAACCTGTACATTTGGTGCATTTGGAAATGAAGCTTTTGCAAATTGGGTATTTTACTGTGCATGGACTCTTCCTTACATGTTTTGTCAGTGTGACATTTCAAAGGTCACGTTTTTGACCTAAACAGCATATACAGTAGTATTCCCTTATCCGCTAATGTAAGAGGTATTTATTACAGTAGTTTTTAATTTCTCTCACCAGGGTGTTCCTGAAATGGTTATCTGGATAGTCAGTGCTGTGATTTTACAAAGTTCCAAATGATTTCTCTGAAAACCCATTCTAAACATTTTGCTCACAGCGTTTTGAATGAATCCCTCGTGTGTAGCAAACAGTCATGTAGTCTGTGTTTTTGACAGCTTGTGTGCGAGTTGTCTGAGGGCGAAGTTTGAATTGGGACCCAGAATCTAGATGTTTGTACTGTTGGGTGTGAGTTTTTAAAATTGTGTGTGAAGATTAGAGAGAAAATGGTTTTGTGTCTAAGCAATTGAGAAAAACTGTAACACCAAGTACAGTAACAATTCCCCCCAGTCCAGACCACCACAAACTGTCTATTCTGTTCTGCTCCATTCTGTTTAGCCTTATTCTATTTAACCATTGGCCTTCTACATTTGAATCAGGTGATTTAGGAACTTAACACGGCTCTGTATTTCAACAGTGCCATGGTTGGTTATAACAGTAAACCTCCTCAACAGTGCCATTACTGTCATTGACATAACCAATATGCCATGTCATCTCCATCATCCCATTGAGAATAGACCATGACAATACAGTCTGAGTGACACAGAGTTTTCCCAAAATAACACACAGGATGAGGACAGAGTGAATCCTCCCAGCTGAAAGATATGAATTGATGAAAAGTATAACAGTCAGGCAGGCACCCAGGCTTTTGTTGAGGGAGTTGTGTCGACGATCAATGACAAAAGGTAACAGGAGAGCACACAGCCTTAATTGTGTTACTGTGTGCGTTTTTGAGAACAGGCACTCCACTCAGTGCCAGTGCACCTCTCATTTCATACATGCCTCTAGTCTAGTGTGTTGAGTATAGTGTGTTATCTTTTATTATAGATGATAGAAAAACAGAAAGAGAGAGACATGAAGAGAGAGGGGTCAAAGGAGCAGGAGTATCAAAGGGAAGACGAGTGGAGAGACAGAGGTGGGGAATAAAGAGAGTCAGAGCAACTGAGAGGAGACAGTGAAGTGAAACAGGGAGAGCAGGAGAATCTGTGAGAGGGCGGAATGGTAGGGGGAGAGAGATTCAGAGACAATGAAAGGGAAGAGGGAAAGTTGGAGACACTGAAGGAGAGGGAGTCAGAGAGACTGAGAGGGAAGAGGGAGAGTTGGAGACACTGAAGGAGAGGGAGTCAGAGAGACTGAGAGGGAGAGCAGTGCAGAGTAGTGACATGCTGTCAGGGTAGGTAGTGCTTACCCTGTGATAATCTAATACAAAAAGAATTGTTACGAAAAGCCAGAATTTTTTTATGATATAAAAAATTGTCAAATTTTGTTATCTGATGTCTTTTCTCAATGATTATGGTGGTGTTTATCAAATGTTTTTTTTTGTTTGTTGCTAAAACTGCACTAGGGTGTTCATGCCTTCCTTTTCACCAATTCAAATCGTTAATGCAGACGGCCATTCCGGAGTCCAGTCACTGTTAATGGACAGGGCCATCATAGGCGTCGCTGCTTTGCCGAGCTTCATTCGTTGCATTGATGATTTCATATTTTGCTCATGCGTATTGCCTAAACATTGTGTCTGTAAACATTGTGTGTGAAAACCTGGGGTAATATATTACATTTTATTGTCACAAAGACCAGATAGGTGCAGTGAAATGTGTTGTTTTACAGGGTCAACACCCATGGAGCAAATTAGAGTTATGTGACTTGCTCAAGGGGACATTGGCAGATTTTTCAACTTGTTGGCTTGTGTATTCAAACCACTGACCTTTTGATTACTGGCCAAGAGCTCTAATCACTAGGCTACCTGCCGCCCTAAGCTGTGCACATTTGGGCATGTCTACATAATTTGGTGTTCGCATCCCTTGAACTGAATGTAGCTGTCAAAAACAACCATTGGAGGGTTCGAAGAATGGAACGTCAACTATAATGGGTTAAGACCAGACAGAGGCAGAATACAGGAGCTCTATAAGACGTGACGTTATTCATGACATGCAACCACCATCTCCCTCACTGCTAGCTGTTGGGCAGGCAAACTGAGTATTGGACTATCCACTTTTCTGAAACATCATTACCAATTAACAGATGTTACCTGGACTTTTGCACATCTTGATGTTGGACATGTGCTTTTTGGACATAATGGGAATGGGGCTTCTCCCACCACTCAAAGCGTGACTGGGCATTGGTTTTTACAAGATGGATGCGACTAACTATAGCAATTCTATATGGGGGCGCACCAGAGTGGGGGGATTCTGCTCTGTGACCGGGTGGATGCCCTAATTGATGGACGAGCCTACCTGTGTTCTGTGTGGGGGGATAACTGTTCTACCAGTTAATGTTTGTGTTCATGTGACTTTTTGTGTCCGTGCGAAAATGGAACCAATGGTGGCTGTTGGCAATGCGCCTCCCACACGACTGTGGACATGGGGTTCTGCTGTGACTTCTAAAACGTTGTGACTGAGAGATTCACCTTGAAAGACAGACAAATGGATTTCATCTACAGGCCTAAATGCATTTTCTTTTGCAATTTGCAGGTTAGGCTACTGTTGTATGAATACGAGAACAAACCAAATGTGTGTGTGTGTGTGTTTGCGCGTGCAGTGCGGTGTGTTATAGGAATAATTGTAAATCCATTGTGAAAGGCTATGGAGTTTGTGTTGCAAACTATTTGGATGAAATATGTCCATATTATTGATATTTTAGTGCCACATATCAGTTGTAACTGAGGATGCCACATCAGTCTATGGCTGAGCAGTGTGTCATTTTGTCAGATATTGTCAAATATGCCGCAATCAGAGTGTGTCTTGGCTACATTGGTATTTACATTTGGTGAAAATTGTTTGTCAATTTTGGTTAATAGCCTATGTCACTCTGGTTGTTGGAGCTATCTGTTGTATGGTGAACTTCATCAAGGTACAGTGCCTTGCGAAAGTATTCGGCCCCCTTGAACTTTGCGACCTTTTGCCACATTTCAGGCTTCAAACATAAAGATATAAAACTGTATTTTTTTGTGAAGAATCAACAACAAGTGGGACACAATCATGAAGTGGAACGACATTTATTGGATATTTCAAACTTTTTTAACAAATCAAAAACTGAAAAATTGGGCGTGCAAAATTATTCAGCCCCCTTAAGTTAATACTTTGTAGCGCCACCTTTTGCTGCGATTACAGCTGTAAGTCGCTTGGGGTATGCCTCTATCAGTTTTGCACATCGAGAGACTGAAATTTTTTCCCATTCCTCCTTGCAAAACAGCTCGAGCTCAGTGAGGTTGGATGGAGAGCATTTGTGAACAGCAGTTTTCAGTTCTTTCCACAGATTCTCGATTGGATTCAGGTCTGGACTTTGACTTGGCCATTCTAACACCTGGATATGTTTATTTTTGAACCATTCCATTGTAGATTTTGCTTTATGTTTTGGATCATTGTCTTGTTGGAAGACAAATCTCCGTCCCAGTCTCAGGTTTTTTGCAGACTCCATCAGGTTTTCTTCCAGAATGGTCCTGTATTTGGCTCCATCCATCTTCCCATCAATTTTAACCATCTTCCCTGTCCCTGCTGAAGAAAAGCAGGCCCAAACCATGATGCTGCCACCACCATGTTTGACAGTGGGGATGTTGTGTTCAGGGTGATGAGCTGTGTTGCTTTTACGCCAAACATAACGTTTTGCATTGTTGCCAAAAAGTTCAATTTTGGTTTCATCTGACCAGAGCACCTTCTTCCACATGTTTGGTGTGTCTCCCAGGTGGCTTGTGGCAAACTTTAAATGACACTTTTTATGGATATCTTTAAGAAATGGCTTTCTTCTTGCCACTCTTCCATAAAGGCCAGATTTGTGCAATATACGACTGATTGTTGTCCTATGGACAGAGTCTCCCACCTCAGCTGTAGATCTCTGCAGTTCATCCAGAGTGATCATGGGCCTCTTGGCTGCATCTCTGATCAGTCTTCTCCTTGTATGAGCTGAAAGTTTAGAGGGACGGCCAGGTCTTGGTAGATTTGCAGTGGTCTGATACTCCTTCCATTTCAATATTATCGCTTGCACAGTGCTCCTTGGGATGTTTAAAGCTTGGGAAATCTTTTTGTATCCAAATCCGGCTTTAAACTTCTTCACAACAGTATCTCGGACCTGCCTGGTGTGTTCCTTGTTCTTCATGATGCTCTCTGCGCTTTTAACGGAGCTCTGAGACTATAACAGTGCAGGTGCATTTATTCGGAGACTTGATTACACACAGGTGGATTGTATTTATCATCATTAGTCATTTAGGTCAACATTGAATCATTCAGAGATCCTCATTGAACTTCTGGAGAGAGTTTGCTGCACTGAAAGTAAAGGGGCTGAATAATTTTGCACGCCCAAGTTTTCAGTTTTTGATTTGTTAAAAAAGTTTGAAATATCCAATAAATGTCGTTCCACTTCATGATTGTGTCCCACTTGTTGTTGATTCTTCACAAAAAAATACAGTTTTATATCTTTATGTTTGAAGCCTGAAATGTGGCCAAAGGTCGCAAAGTTCAAGGCGGCCGAATACTTTCGCAAGGCACTGTATATTTGTGAGTAAATCTGGTTTTGATAATAGCCAGTGCCAACCCAGCCACCGCCTGCACCGCAGGTCACTGGCGCAGAAAGAGACAGAGAGAGAGAGAGGGGTGGTGAGATTGAGAGGGGGAGAGCAGGAGAAACTGTGAGTGGAGGGGATGGCATGGGTGAGAGAGTCAGAGAGAATGAGAGGGGGGGGGGTAGAGAGAAAGGGAAGGTGATCCTCTTGTCTGGGGGATTAAACTCCTTGAGGTTAGTCAGACCCTGTAGCCTGCAGCACGGATAATCATATCACACTCTCAGCACCTGAGGTAGAAATAGGGGAAGAGAGAATGTTCTGAAAAGGAAAAATAACCATGCTGACAGGGAGAAAGATGTATACAAGGATAGATGAAGAGAGAGAGAAAGGGATGAGGGAAACATGCACACACATTGGCATGACACACCGTGTGCAGTGTTGATTTGGGCGTAGCACTGTTTACTATGGGTGTGTGGCATGGAGAGACTTGTCAATACTAGTTAACCCATACATCAATAAAAAATAAATGCTACTGTTTATCCAAGTGTTACCTAGCGAACACAAACACACTGATACGTATTTAAACATATTGAAACTGGAACACAACACCCATACATAGGTGGTAAACTTGTCAGCCAGTAGGGCTCGACTCTGCCCTTACCTTTTAAACACACTCGTAAATGTAATGTTATGACTGTAACTACTGTTTCCTGCAGGACCAAAAGAGGTACAACATAGTATGGGGGAGTCTCACTCTCGCGACTTTGGTTGAAGGACCTAAAATTACACCTGACAGGGCTAATGAAATCCACGCCTCACTGGAAGCCCTTCCTTCCACAAGTGATAAGCTAGAAGCTTGGATTCATTCCTATTATTTAACACCTCTCTTTAATGAGCCCAGGAATGGGCGGTGCGGGGCCAAACAGACGGTGTACCTCATTTGTCTCCTTCAGGGAACAGCAGTTATTGACAACTTTGGTACAACATACTATGGGGAAACAGAATCCCACCCCAAGCTGACCCCAAAGGATACTAAATGAAACGGCCCATGGCAAACCTGACCCCAAATGCCTCAGTCCTTGCATTGTGCACACGGCGTGCTGCCTAGTAACTTTCCCCTGTCCCAGCCATAAACACACTGTGGGCTACACTGGGAGCAGTGACATCCAAGCAATAAAACCTCACAAAAGTGTATGGTGATGCCCAACTCGCCGCAGCACAAATATCTCATACAGTCAACCCTTTAAACAACACGCAAGTGGTGCGTACACCACTAAGTAACCCTTGCCCTTTGCCGCTATACGCCAGGGCCTGGTTTCCAAAAAGCATCTGAAGGCTAAGTTCATTGTTATAACCATAGGATCCTTAAGATTTAAGATGCTTTTGTGAAACCGGGCCCGGGGAGATCCAGTGGGACAAAAAGCCGGGCACATAGCTGGTTATCCCCCGTAAAGCAAAGGGCATGTAACCTCTGTTACTCTTCAAAAGCAAAATGAGGATAATAGGGAAATAGCTCAAAAGCTAAGGACCTGTAGGTCTCAACGTAACCTTAGAGTCGCCTGGGGGCGAACTAAGTTCAGGAAGGGTGTATGGATAACTTGTGGAACTCCCCAACATGTTCAGCTGAGGTGAAAGCGCTGAACAGGGAGTAGAACGGCACCGGAGGATATGGCTGACGTTTTATGTGCTCCTAACCAACTGTGCTATTTTGTTAGTTTTTTTGCGTTGTTTGTAACTTATTTTTAAACTTATTTTATACATAATGTTGCTGCTACCATCTCATATGACCGAAAATAACTTCTGGTCATCAGAACAGCGATTAGCCACCTTGAACTGGAAGAAGGATTTTTCTTTAACGAGTCCAACGCAAAATATATACTGCTTTCTCCTGAATGGGCCTAAATCGCCATCAACCATCACTCCTGTGTTCCAATGGCACATTGTGTTAGCTAATCCAAGTTTATAATTTTAAAAGGCTAATTGATCATTAGAAACCCCTTTTTGTTAGCACAGCTGAAAACTGTTGTGCTCATTAAAGAAGCAATCACACTGGCCTTCTTTAAACTAGTTGAGTATCTGGAGCATCAGCATTTGTGGGTTCGATTACAGGCTCAAAATGGCCAGAAATAAAGAACTTTTTTTCTGAAACTCATCAGTCTATTCTTGTTCTGAGAAATTAAGGCTATTCCGTGCGAGAAATTGCCAAGAAACTTAAGATCTCGTACCACGCTGTGTACTACTCCCTTCAGAGAACAGTGCAAACTGTCCCTAACCAGAATAGAAAGAGGAGTGGGAGGCCCCGGGGCACAACTGAGCTAGAGGACAAGTACATTAGAGTGTCTAGTTTGAGAAACAGACGCCTCACAAGTCCTGGCAGCTTGATTAAATAGTACCCACAGAACACCCGTCTCAACATCAACAGTGAAGAGGCAACTCCGGAATGCTGGCCTTCTAGGCAGAGTTGCAAAGAAAAAGCCATATCTCAGACTGGACAATAAAAATAAAATATTAAGATGGGCAAAAAAATACAGGAAGATTGGGAAAAAGTGTTATGGACAGACAAATCTAAGTTTGAGGTGTTCTGATCACAAAGAAGAACATCTTTGAGACGCAGAAAAAATTAAACGATGCTGGAGGAGGGTTTGACGCCATCTGTCAAGATGAAGGCAATGTGATGGTCTGGGGGTGCCTTGGTGGTGGTAAAGTGGGAGATTTCTGCAGAGTAAAAGGGATCTTGAAGAAGGAAGGCTATTGCTCCATTTTGCAACGCCATGCCATACCCTGTGGATGGCGCTTACTTGGAGCCAATTTCCTCCTACAACAGGACAATGACCCAAAGCACAGCTCCAAACTAGGCAAGAACTATTTTGGGAAGAAGCAGTCAGCTGGTAT
The DNA here is from genome assembly GCF_036934945.1 of Oncorhynchus masou masou. NCBI lineage: Eukaryota > Metazoa > Chordata > Actinopteri > Salmoniformes > Salmonidae > Oncorhynchus > Oncorhynchus masou. The sequence continues at coordinate 28,703,978 of NC_088241.1, read as the reverse complement.
TCTATCTATAATGGAGTGGCCAGCACAGTTACCGGATCTCAATTCTATTGAGCTGGTGTGGGAGCAGCTTGACCGTGTGGTACGTAAGAAGTGCCCATCAAGCCAATCCAACTTGCGGGAGGTGCTTCAGGAATCATGGAGTGAAATCTCTTCAGATTACTTCAACAATCTAGAATGCCAAAGGTCTGCAAGGCTGTAATTGCCGCGAATGGAGGATTCTTTGACAAAAGCAAAGTTTGAATGACACTTATTATTATTATTTCAATAAAAATTATTTATTATTTATAACCATGTCAAAGTCTTGACTATATTTCCTATTCATTTTTCAACTCATTTCATGTATGTTTTTATGGAAAACAAGAACATTTCTAAGTGACCCCAAACTTTTGTAGTGTATGTCTGGTAAAATGAGGGGCAGGGGTGTGTGTCTATTTGTCAATAACAGCTGGCGCGTGCTGCCTAATATTAAAGAAGTCTCGAGGTATTGCTCGCCTGAGGTTGAGTACCTTATGATAAGCTGTAGACTACACTATCTACCAAGTGATTTCTCATCTATATTATTCACAGCCTTCTATTTACCACCACAAACCAATGCTGGCACTAAGACACACTCAACTAGCTGTATAAGGCCATAAGCAAACTAGAGAATGCTCATCCAAAAGCGGCATTCCTAGTGGCCGGGGACTTCAATGCAGGCAAACTTAAATCCGTTTTACCTAATTTCCAGCATGTCACATTTTTTTATTTTACCTTTAACCACTAGGCTACCTGCCATCCCTACCTGCCACCGACATGTGTAACCAGAGGAAAAGAAACTCTAGACCACATTTACACTTTACACACAGAGATGCATACAAAGCTCTCCCCTGCCCTCCATTTGGGAAATCTGACCATAATTCTATAATCCTTATTCATGCTTACAAGCAAAAACTAAAGTAGGAAGTACCAGTAACTCGCTCAATACAGAAATGGTCAGATGACGCGGATGCTACGCTACAGGACTGTTTTGCTAACACAGACTGGAATATGTTCTGGAATTCATCAAAGGGCATTGAGGAGTATACCACCTCAGTCATCGGCAGCATCAGTAAGTGCATCAACGACATCATCCCGACAGTGGCCGTATGTACATATCCCAACCAGAAGCCATGGATTACAGGCAACATCTGCGTTGAGCTAAAGGTTAAAGCTGTCACTTTCAAGGAGCGGAACTCTAATCCGGACACTTATAAGAAATCCCGCTATGCCCTCAGATGAACTATCACACAGGATTAAGATTTAATCCTACTACACCGGCTCTGACGCTTGTCGGATGTGGCAGAGCTTGAAAACTATTACGACTACAAAGGGAAACCCAGCCATGAGCTGCCCAGTGACGCGAGCCTACCAGACGAGCTTAATGTCTTTATGCTCGCTTCAAGGCAAGCAACACTGAAGCATGCATGAGAGCACCAGTGGTTCTGGACGACTGTGTGATACCGCTCTCGGTAGCCAATGTGAGCTAGGCCTTTAAACAGGTCAACATTCACAAGCCGCGGGAATAGACCAGGACGTGTACTCAAAGCATGCGCTGAGTCTGTAGTAACTACATGTTTCAAGCAGACCAACATAGTCCCTGTGTCCAAGGAAGCGAAGGTAACCCAACTAAATGATTACCGCCCATAGCACTCATGTCGGTAGCCATGAAGTGCTTTGAAAGGCTGGTCATGGCTCACATCAACAGCATCCTCCCGGATACTCTAGACCCACTCCAATTCGCATACCAGCCCAACAGATCCACAGATGACACAATTTCAATCTCACTCCACACTGCCCTTTCCCACCTGGACAAAGGGAACACCTATGTGAGAATGCTGTTCATTGACTTCAGCTTAGCGTTCAACACCATAGTACCAACAAAGCTCATTACTAAGCTAAGGACCCTGGGATTAAACACCTCCCTCTGCAACTGGATCCCGGACTTCCTGACGGGCCACCCCCAGGGGGTAAGGGTAGGCAACAACACTTCTGCTACACTGATCCTCAACACTGGGGCCCCTCAGGGGTGTGTGCTTAGTCCCCTCCTGTACTCCTGGTTCACCCACGACTGCGTGGCTAAACACAACCCCAACACCATCATTAAGTTTGCTGACCACACAACAGTGGGAGGCCTGATCACCGACAATGATGAGACAGCCTCTAGGGATGTCAGAGACCTGGCAGTGTGGTGCCAGGACAACAACCTATCCCTCAATGTGAGCAAGACAAAAGAGCTGATCTTGGACTACGGGAAAAGGCGGGCCAAATAGGCCCCCACTAACATCGACAGGGCTGTAGTGGAGCGGGTCGAGAGTTTCAAGTTCCTTGTTGTCCACGTAACCAACAAACTATTATGGTCCAAACACACCAAGACAGTCGTGAAAAGGGCACGACAACACCCTTTTTCCTCAAGAGACTGAAAAGATTTTGCATGGGTCCCCAGAGGAAATCCACAAAAATGGTCAAATACTCCATCACCCAAGTCATAGACTGTTTTCTTTGCTACCGCATGGCAAGTGGACAGCTTAAGACTAAGCCATAAGACTGATGATCAATTAATCAAATGGCCACCAGATTATTTACATTGACACCCCCCACCTTTTGTTTTTTACACTGCTGCTACTTGCTGTTTATTATCACTTCACCCCTACCTACGTGTACAAATTACCTCGTCTGACCTGTACCCCCCCACATTGACTCGGTACCGGTACCCCCTGTATGTAGCCTCATTGTTATTTAATTGTGTTACTTTTTATTCTTTTTTTACTTTAGTTTATTTGGTAAATATTTTCTTAACTCTTCTTGAACTGCACTGTTGGTTAAGGGCTTGTAAGTAAGCATTTCACGGTAATGTCTACACGTTGTATTCGGCGCAGGTGACAAATACATTTTGATTTGATTTGTAGGAGAGGATCTTCAGTTCCACTGACTACAGAGGCTCAAAGGGGCTGCACACAGTGTCTCCTAATCGAGCTCCAAGAACCCATTTGGATTGCAATAGGTTTAGAGACCGGTCTGAGACAACGTACACGTTTCAGGAACTGTACAACCGGGGGGTGGCTTCGTACGCCACGTACGCTTTTAAGGTGGAGAATGCCTGCCTCTGCTCAAAAAGCTCCTGTAGGTACATACAGATGTTCCTCACAGAACACTGAAAAGGAACCAGGCCTTTTTCTTGATGCCAGAACTCAAACGCTTGCCACTTATATGCATACAGCCCTCTCGTGGAGGGCGCACTTGTGGACTAAATGGTAGCAATAACATTCGGATGTAAACCTCTAGCCATCAGATTGGCCCTCTCAGGGGCCAGGCACATAGGAACCAAATCTCTGGCCTTGCGTGCTAAACCTGCCTGTTCACCTGGAATGGCAGGTCCCTGTGCAACGGGAGTTGCCATGGGTCCCCACCTAAAAGGTGAATGATTTCTGTAAATCAAGGCTTCCTAGGAGCCTCCCGGCAGACCCTCTCCAACGTGGGCAGAATCACAACCACTGGTGGAAACGCAGAAAGGAGGGTCCGAGGCCACTGGTGCGCCAGATCGTCTATTCCCAATGGGGCACTCAGGTCTCTCAATGACAAAAATAGATAACACTCCATGTTTTCTCGAGCTGCGTAAAGATCTACGTTGGCGCTGCTGAAACTCTCTCATATCTGGACAACCACCTATGGGTGTAGTCTCCACTCCTGAGGAAGAGCCCCCCCCCCCCTTGATAGCGTATCCGCACCCTTGAGGCAACCAGGAATATACTTTTCCCATAGTGATAGCAAATGTGCTCTGCTCCTCAGCAACAGGGTCCGAGCCAAGGTGAAGAGAGGGCGGGACCGTGCCCCCCGACCCGGCCTGTTAATGAACGCCACCATTGTTATGATGTCAGATCTGACTTGAACATGCCAGCCCGACAAACGTTGGAAGAGGTGCCTGAGTGCCAACAACACCATTAGAAGTTCCAGGTAATTGATATGCTGGAGAAACTGTGACACTGTTCACACACTGTTCATAAGGCATGTTGGGAACACCGACATGGTGAGATGAATCCAAGCGTGTGGCTAGCACCCAGCTCTGGAACAGCCGCATCAATAATAGTCCCAGAGGAATGACCACTATCATAGAAGCCATCATCCCCAGGAATTGGGCGAAGCAGAGCTGGAACAGGACACCCTTTCTGGGGAAAGAAAAGTGCAAAATATGCATGAGACTAACTCAAGATCAAGGATTGGAACGCACAAGACAGTGTTTTTTCTGGTTTACAATAAAAACTAGAGACTGAACATGGGACACTATCCTGGATGTGTGTAACACCACTTGATCCCTTGACCTTGCTACTATCAGCCAAACCATCATCTAGATAGGCCAACACCCTCAGCCCCTGACCCCTCATGGGTGCCAGAGACGCCTCCACCACCTTTGAAAAGACGTTTGGTGAGAGGAACAAGACGAACTGGAAAACCAAATATTTTAGGCTATTGCCTCATAATGGAACCTCGGGTACATGGGCACATGAAAGTACGCATTCCTTTAGGTTGATGGTGGTGAACCAATGACCGGAATGCATGGACCATAACAGCTGCTGATTTGTTTTGCATTTTAAACATGCAAACTCTGAGATGCTTGTTCAGGGCACACTGTTCTGGAATGGGGCATAAACCCCCGTCCCCTTTCAGAACCAGGAGATACAGACTGTGCCAGTCGTCCGGGGCTTCCCATAGACAAACCACTCGTATTGCCTGTTTCTGCCTCATACTGGTGCTGAGCCAAGGTGAACAGGGGAACAGTCGACTTGATGACATTTCAAAAATGTGGGGGGCGTACAACGAATTGTAGCCTCTTGTGATAGAAAAATTACATATTTACCTGATTTATTTTATATTAATTGTTAGCCATTAATATTTAATTGATAGTAAGATATTTCTGTCCTACTAATGCTGTGTTTTTATGGTCTCCACTCTAGTTCCCTGTAGTTAATCTGGGTGTATGGTCACTAGAGATGGCTTGAGCTCACAAATGAGTTAAAGACAGCATTACACAGACAATAATGTGTTTTACTAGAGATAGCTTAGGAGTAGAACAATCTACCTCGTTGTCTCAAAATCATCTTTGCATTTGGGAAACTAAGCCAGGGAGGGGTTAAGACAACAACCCTGTGCAGATAACAACCGGTTGAACCCAGAGTGGTTTATGATGCCCCTTGGTCTGCATGGGAAGGGTGGAACCATCCATTACTAAGCATTCTTAGTGTTAGCTATATAATGAACTCTGCATTTCTGTAAAGGTTCTCCATCAAGATTGTTGGGTTGAACAGTCTCATTATTTGAATAATTAAATCGATATTGAATAAAGATGATTGTTTGAAGAAATGACAAAGTCTCTATCACTTGATTAGATTATTCCACACTCTTCCTGCTCTTTTTGGCCCCGAACCGAGCCTCCATGGCCTCCAGGGCCAGTGCATGTGCCCCACCCCCTCCATCTCCTCCAGATCCATGAAAGGGGAACACCCATGCAGCATCAGTTTAACTTGACGAAATCCAGAAACAGGGGCAGGTGGTGCTTGACTGTGGCTGCCACAGGGAGTAGATACTTCTAACCGAATTTGGATGACTTTTGCCACGAGGGCGGCATGGACACTTCACCTCGAAACGTGTATTTCTATGAATGACCTCAAGGTACTGGCATCTCGGAAAGGAAAGTCCCCATCGGTAACTCCAAGCTTCCACAAGAATGCTGCACATCTTTCCATGGAGTTTGCATGCAGCATGTGGCAGTGCACACATGGTTTTAACGAGGGCTGCCTGGGCGTGCTCCAAGTCGAGACAAACTACACATAAATCATGAGTATCTTTTAGAGAAATAATATTACCGCATGACTGGGGGCAGGATGACGACCCCGAACCCAGCTTAGCCATCATTGTTTGTCGCTTGCTTAGCCATCTTACTTAATGTCCTGAGAACAAATACCAATTTAAGCACACAATGTCCAGGGGGTGAGCACAATCTACCACTAAGGGACAGATTAGTTTGTGCAAATATGTGACTGAATGTAACTCTCAAAGTATAGGTTGTTCCCTAGACATGAAACATCAGTTATCAGAAAGTGTGTGTGTGAGACACTGAATGTGTGTGTTGACGTTGGACTTGTCCTATTCACTTATTGTGTTATTGTATTCTTATTCTTGAAATCTATATCTGGATGTTCAGTGAAGTATGGCAGCCAACGTGTTGTCAGCCTCATTCTCTAGGAAGCTACGAGAGGCTATGGTTACTGCTGTGGATATTGGCTTAGGCTCAAAAGGGAATGAGGTAGACTAATGCGGCCAGGGTCAGTGGCCCAAAGTCCACAGGTAAGTCTTCTGTTAGGAGCTTGTCTCCACGTGAGTGTGTGTACAGTACGTGTACATTTGTGTGTGTGCGTCCATAAATGTGTCCATGTTCGTATCCTCTTGACCCAACCGCACCTTTACTGTGTCCAACTGCAGTACTAGCAATGATTGGCAGCGCAGGACCTATGCAGCGATAATTCACTTGTATCCATGATAATTGCACTCATTGAAAAGACAGGAATGAAAAGGGAATGGCTGGCTCACTCTCTTCTTCAGTCCTGATTGGGTCTTGAGCAGTGGTGTAAAGTACTTAAGTAAAAAATACTTTAAAGTTCTACTGAAGTTGTTTTTGGGGGTATCTGTACTTTACTTTAGTATTTATGTTTTTGACAACTTTTACTGTTACTTCACTACATTCCTAAAGAAAATTATGTACTTTCCCTGCATACATTTTCCCCAAAAGTACTCAAGAGAACATCCCTGGTTATCCCTATTGTCTCCGATCTGGTGGACTCACTAAACACACATGTTTCGTATGAGTGTTGGAGTGTGCCCCTGGCTATCAGTAAATAAAAATAACATGAAAATTGTACTGTCTGGTTTGCTTAATATAAGGAATTTGAAATTAGTATATTTTAGCATTTACTTTTGATATTTAAGTATATTTAAAACCAAATACCTTTAGACTTTTACTCAAGTAATATTTTACTAGGTGACTTTTACTTGACTCATTTTCTATTAAAATATCTTTGCTTTTACTCAAATATGACAAATGGGTACATTTAAGAATATTATGTTGTTGTCAGGAAACTGATTGACATTTTGGTTTGGTTTCCAAGTAGTCTCGGGAACAATGCCTGCAGACTTCAAGAAGCTCTTATTATTTGTGTGTTCTCTAGTTTTGGCTTCATTAATAATATTGACCAAATATAATGATAATAAAATATGTGGATATTCTTTTGTTCATAATTTCAACCCAAACTGAAATGAATCTCACATGTTCAAAGTGTTCTGGCTTATCCATTCAGATTGTCATTTTGATAATACCATAAGGACAGCAACTTTCAATGTTAAAATGTTCAACTTTCAATGTTAGCATGACTATTACTGTACCTGATACGGGTATTGAATAGCAGATACAAATCTTCCATTGACTTTACAGAACACTAGAATAGTCAAAGAGCCTGTGTGTGGTAGATGGAATCCATCCCACCCAGGTACTGGAGTGGGTTTCTGTGACCTCATTCTAATAAGATGTACTTCATTGACTTAGCTTTACAGTTCTTGATGCCTATCGTTTTGCCAACGCATCATGCTTATAAACTAATACCAGGCTGAATAAGATTGCTTCTCTCAAGAGGCACTGAGTATTACAGTAACCTACCCACCCAACAAGCTCTGTCTCACATCATAATTAGAAATTCATCCATGTTTCTCAAAGTCAAATTTCAAAGTTGTTCCCAACATCAAATTTCAAATTGTTTAAGGTTAAGTTTGGGCATTAACTCTGAAATCTTAAGGTTAGGCATGAACTCCGAATGGTTAAGGTTTCGGATAAGTTTAAAACTAAAATATAAAAACAACTTTCTATCGCTGGATTCGAACATGCAACCAGAGGCAGAAGTTTCAAAGTGATTTAGGTTAAGGTTAGGCGTTAACTCCGATGTTTAAGGTTAGGGTTAAGTTTAGGCATTAAGTCTGACATCTTAAGGTTAGGCATTCAATCCAAATGGTTAAGTTAAGGGTTAAGGTTTGGGATAGGCTTAAAACAAAAATGTAATTATATCGCTGGATTCAAACATGGAACCTTTGGCACAAGAGTCAGATGTTTACAGCTATCTACCATCCACGTTGTCCACATGTTGAGTTACAGCCTGAAGTTAAAATGTCACTGGACTACACACAATACCCCATAATGTTAAAATGTTTCTTATAAGGGCACAGGGCGAGACACAGATGCAGACACAGGAGGCAGATGGTGCAGGTCTCTGATATTTATTAGAATCCAAGTGGCAGGCAAGAGAATGGTCACAGACAGGCAAAAGATCATAACAAGGTCAGAGTCCAGGAGGTACAGGGTGGCAGGCAGGCGGGCTCAGAGTCAAGGCAGGCAAGGGTCAAAACCGGGAGGACTAGCAAAAACAGAGAAAAGGCTAAAACAAGCACAATGAAATAACACGATGGTTGACTTAACAAGATGAACTGGCAACAGACAAACAGGGAACACAGGAATAAGTACCCAGGGACTAATGAGGAAAACAGGTGACACCTGTAGGTGGATGGAGAAAATCACAAAGACAGGTGAAACAGATCAGTGTGTGACAGTTGCTAATGAATTAAAAATGAAAAGCTGAAATTTCTTGAGTCGATATTCAACCCCTGGGGCCTCCCAGGTGGCGCAGTGGTTAAGGGCGCTATACTGCAGCGGCAGCTGTGCCACCAGAGACCCTGGGTTCGCGCCCAGGCTCTGTCGTAACCGGCCGCGACCGGGAGTCCTGTGGGGCAACGCACAAACCCTTTTGTTATGGTGAGCCTAAATGAGTTCAGGAGTAAAAATGTGCTTAACAAATCACATAATAAATTGTCTGGACTCACTCTGTGTGCAATAATAGTGTTTAACATGATTTGTTGATTACCATTTGGATGGTGTATCAATACCATCCAAAGTCACTAAAAAGATACAGGCGTCCTTCTCTCAGTTGCCAGAGAGAAAAGAAACTGCTCAGGGATTTCACCATTAGGCCAATGGTGACTTTAAAACAGTTACAGAGTTTAATGGCTGTCATAGGATAATTTAGGATGGATCAACAACATTACTGAGTACCATTCTCCATATTTTCAAGCATAGTGGAGGCTGAATCATGTTATTGGTATATTTGTAACCGTCAAGGACTGGGGAGTTTTTCAAGATAAAAAGGAAATGGAATGGAGCTAACACAGGGAAAACCTAGAGGAAAACCTGGTTCAGTTTGCTTTCCAACAGAAACTGGGAGACAAATTAACTTTTCATCAGGACAACAACCAGGCCAAAACAACACTGGAGTTGCTTGCCAAGAAGACAGTGACTGTTCCTGAGTGGCCGAGTTACAGTTTTGACTTAAATCTCCTCGAAAATCTATGGCAAGACCTGAAAATGGTTATTTAGCAATGATCAACAACCACTTTGATAGAGCTTGAATAATTTTGACAAAAATAATGGGCAAATGTACAAATAAATAATGTTGCACAATCCAGGTGTGAAAAGCTCTTAAGCGTCTTATCCAGAAAGACTCACAGCTATAATCGCTGCCAAATGTGCTTCTGCAAAGTACTGACTCAGGGGTGTGAATACTTATGTAAATGAGATATTTCTGTATTTAATTTTCAATACATTTTGAAACATTTCTAAAACATGTTTTCATTTTGTCATTATGTGGTATTGTGTGTAGATGGGTGAGAAAAAATGTTATACATTTTGAATTCAGGCTGTTTAATAAGTCAAAGAGTAAGAATAATTTCTGAAGACAACTGTATGTTCCATTGGACATACCATTTTAAACGCTTCTGTTGAACTAAACAAATTGCCTCTGCAAAGCATTTTTCACACTAACCACAACGTAATTCACTTGTCCCACGATAAACATGGATCTGTTTCTTATTGTGATAATAGTGTTGGAGATTTCAAGCTGTCTCGAATGGAGACCATTATCAAAATCTCTTATTAACTGATCTCGAAATAGCTCTATTTATATGGCAGCAATAAACTATTTGACGGGACTGAATCCCATCCAAGCAATTGGAAGTGTGTTTTAGCCTGGCCCATATAACAAACATAACCTTTCTGGATAAACAGAAATCTTCTTTTCTCTAGGACAAATGAAACAATTTTGGGCTGGCTCATCAGCTGTTGGATGAGGAAGAGTGGATGGCTTGGGTAATGGGACCCAGATGGTACTGCTGATATAAAAGGCAGGTAAGTTTAGATTACACTAGGCCATTAAAACAAGCAGCAGCAGCTACCCTTTTCAACAGGAGCAGCCAAACGTACACTCGATCAGACCCACTCATAAAATGAATGGAGAAAAGGTATCCTATCCTCCTCTCTGGAGGCTAAGCTTCAAGCAAACTCTATCATTTCTTTAAACAGAAATTTGATTACAGTGGAATTAAATGTGATGAGAGCCAAACCACACGAGAGAGGCCTGGAGTCCTCACCAGCAGAGATTGGTTTTCCATATAAAACCACAATAGAGCCATACCGGTCGAGAATTGATTTGATAACTGTTATTTCCTAAATCTGAATTTGAAATGTGTGCATGCAGGCAGGAACACACGCACACATGCATGACACACATGCACGCACACAAATACAACCACAAACGGTCTATATGGTATCTCTACACCTCAGAGACCCTTATGTGCTGTGAGGCGGGTGAGTGGATGAGGAGAGGAGCCCCAGACTGCTGCTGGTAACAGTCATGTGTGAGCCACATTGAGATGGCCTTGTGCAGTTCACACTGACTGGACTGTAGTGTGGGGCAGGTTCACAGGAGTCAGCCTGCGGAAGTGCTCTGTTTACTCTGCAAAGCCACACGGCTGCCAGGGTGAGACTCACAGATCTCTCAGAGCTCTGTTTAGGAGAAAAATAAAATTGATTTTGGTGTCTGGAATTGTGTGTGTGTGTGTGTGTGTGTGTGTGCAGTACGTGTCTGTGTGAGTTCTATGCTATTTCTGGGCAGCTTCCTGGTCCACACACAGCATCCTCAGAGGAACACTTGTCTGGTTGCAGGACAGTAATTCATTTTCTCACAGCTGTTTTATTTTCTCCTGGCCTCCTGGGGTGTAATTCCACACACAGCACAAGCTCAAATAAAAAACACAAACTTTAGGTCAGGACGAGCCCAGTGCTGACACATCCGGCCGGCCGGCAGCGCAGAACACACAGCTTACCACTGGTCTAAACTCATCTCTAGTTAGAGTCCATTGAGTGCATTATGATTTTTATGATTTTTATTATTATTATAAATAATTATTTGATTATTTATTTATTTTATTATGATTTGAGTAAGTGTTTTACACTGTATTTTAGATCATATGCATTAAATACACACTGTGACATACTAATTCTGCATTTTCTTGTGGAAATTTAGTCATAGACATGACAAAGACCATTGTCATTCACACACATACATACAGTGTCTTGCAAAAGTATTCGGCCCCCTTGAACTTTGCGACCTTTTGCCACATTTCAGGCTTCAAACATAAAGATATAAAACTGTATTTTTTTGTGAAGAATCAACAACAAGTGGGACACAATCATGAAGTGGAACGACATTTATTGGATATTTCAAACTTTTTTAACAAATGAAAAACTGAAAAATTGGGCGTGCAAAATTATTCAGCCCCTTTACTTTCAGTGCAGCAAACTCTCTCCAGAAGTTCAGTGAGGATCTCTGAATGATCCAATGTTGACCTAAATGACTAATGATGATAAATACAATCCACCTGTGTGCAATCAAGTCTCCGTATAAATGCACCTGCACTGTGATAGTCTCAGAGGTCCGTTAAAAGCGCAGAGAGCATCATGAAGAACAAGGAACACACCAGGCAGGTCCGAGATACTGTTGTGAAGAAGTTTAAAGCCGGATTTGGATACAAAAAGATTTCCCAAGCTTTAAACATCCCAAGGAGCACTGTGCAAGCGATAATATTGAAATGGAAGGAGTATCAGACCACTGCAAATCTACCAAGACCTGGCCGTCCCTCTAAACTTTCAGCTCATACAAGGAGAAGACTGATCAGAGATGCAGCCAAGAGGCCCATGATCACTCTGGATGAACTGCAGAGATCTACAGCTGAGGTGGGAGACTCTGTCCATAGGACAACAATCAGTCGTATATTGCACAAATCTGGCCTTTATGGAAGAGTGGCAAGAAGAAAGCCATTTCTTAAAGATATCCATAAAAAGTGTTGTTTAAAGTTTGCCACAAGCCACCTGGGAGACACACCAAACATGTGGAAGAAGGTGCTCTGGTCAGATGAAACCAAAATTGAACTTTTTGGCAACAATGCAAAACGTTATGTTTGGCGTAAAAGCAACACAGCTCATCACCCTGAACACACCATCCCCACTGTCAAACATGGTGGTGGCAGCATCATGGTTTGGGCCTGCTTTTCTTCAGCAGGGACAGGGAAGATGGTTAAAATTGATGGGAAGATGGATGGAGCCAAATACAGGACCATTCTGGAAGAAAACCTGATGGAGTCTGCAAAAGACCTGAGACTGGGACGGAGATCTGTCTTCCAACAAGACAATGATCCAAAACATAAAGCAAAATCTACAATGGAATGGTTCAAAAATAAACATATCCAGGTGTTAGAATGGCCAAGTCAAAGTCCAGACCTGAATCCAATCGAGAATCTGTGGAAAGAACTGAAAACTGCTGTTCACAAATGCTCTCCATCCAACCTCACTGAGCTCGAGCTGTTTTGCAAGGAGGAATGGGGAAAAATGTCAGTCTCTCGATGTGCAAAACTGATAGAGACATACCCCAAGCGACTTACAGCTGTAATCGCAGCAAAAGGTGGCGCTACAAAGTATTAACTTAAGGGGGCTGAATAATTTTGCACGCCCAATTTTTCAGTTTTTGATTTGTTAAAAAAGTTTGAAATATCCAATAAATGTCGTTCCACTTCATGATTGTGTCCCACTTGTTGTTGATTCTTCACAAAAAATACAGTTTTATATCTTTATGTTTGAAGCCTGAAATGTGGCAAAAGGTCGCAAAGTTCAAGGGGGCCGAATACTTTCGCAAGGCACTGTATGCACACACACGGTCACATGCACGCATGCACGTCCCCCCCCACACACACACACACACACACACACACACACACACACACACACACACACACACACACACACACACACACACACACACACACACACAGTTTTTCACACACTCCCCGGGCCACACATACTGGCGAAGCTGTGAGCACCAGCCAGGTCTCTTGATGACTCAGCACATCATTCATTTTATAACCGTTTTCCTTTTCATTTCCTGAGAAGATGACCCAAACCCCCAGACTGAGCCTTGTAAATGGACCAGCGTGGTTTAGGGGTTTGGACTTTGGACAGGGAGCATCTAAGGCATTTGGTGGCAGGATGTTTCGTAACCAGTCTAGCTCCCCAAAGAGGCCAGGAGGGTGATCGTCCCCAGATGGTTTAACTCATAGAAATAGAACTAGCTGCCAGTCCACTGGAGTGGCACAGCGGTCTAAGGCACTACATCTCAGTCCCATAGGGTGGTGCACAATTGGCCCAGCATAGTCCGGGTTTTGGCTGGGGTAGGCTGTCATTGTAAATAAGAATTTGTTCTTAACTGACTTGCAGAGTTAAATAAAGGTTCAATCAAAAAATCACTGACCCATTAACTTGAATGGGAATTACCATTCTAGTAATTATATTTCTGTGATGAAGCTAAGGAAGACTTGGATGGGAAATCTGAAGCATAACATGACTTTTGTCATCCTCTTGTATTCTATTGAATAGCACTGAGTTATCCAGCTATATAGCAGTGATCCTCATTTACACCTATTCACTGTCTTGGTCAGTTATTGAGCCCTGTTCTAAGTCTGACTCACACACCCATCAAGGTAATGTACTGTATGTTTACAGTCTCAATGAGATCATTCTTGGTTTCTAAGAAAACATTACTGTATGTAGGTTAAGTAGGTTATGTTGCTATGTGAATGTTCAAGTGTATATAAGTCTGTAAGTATGCGTTTAGGCCAAGTAAATGGAGTTAGGCTAGCCTGTCAGCCACAGTAATGTATATTTAAAACAGCTCGGAAGAAGACATTTGAGGCAATACAAGTGGCAGCAAGATTTTACTTTGGCAGGCGCTTCGTTTTGAAAGGTTTTTATTGGCACACAGTAGTAATTGTGGACATACCTATCTTCTCCAGTGCTCATTAAAGTTAAAATTACACCAGTTAAAAGCTTATAAACCCCTCTATCGGAGCATAACAGTGAAAGTGTGACTCTCTTCGCGTTCATTTCAGCCACCGTGTCCATGTCTCTCTGCCTCAGTGAGGAAAACCGCAGAGCCACAGCTATACTTAGCTGGGCTCAGATGATAGTAATTATCAGGTTATCATCATCATACCTGGTTCTGTGCAGGTGGAATCCCCACAGCACAGACCCCCCCCCCCCCCACACACACACACCTGTAGACCGAGCTGTAAGTACAACTGTGCAGTTGACAGATGCCTCCATAGACATGAATGAGTAGCTCTTTCTGAAATGATAACCAACTTGAAGCAAGGATTGCAATTAAACCAACTTTCCTCCCTGTTTGGTAATGAATTTTGCACACCTCGGCATACCATCACGTTTGGAAGGCACATGAGTCCCGCGCAACACAGTTACAATAGTACCTTTGCCATTTTTCCCTAATAAACAATTGAAATCCAGTGTTTTATACTGAATATACAGTATACAGTTAACCGAGAAAAAAGAGGAAACACTTGAGTTAATGAGGGATACAAAGTATTTTGAAAGCAGGTGTTTCCACACAGGTTTGGAATTAACATCCATTTCATGCTAAGGGTCATGTATAAAAATGGTTGTTTTAGGCCCCAGTTGCCCATTATTTTGGCTACCATGCCTAGAACAAGAGACTCAGTGACTTGAAAGAGGGGTGATTGTTGGGGTGTGTTTTGCAGGAGCTTCAGTGACAGAGACTGCTCAACTTGTTGATGTTTCACAATATGCTATTGTCACCACGTCAACCCAATTAAACCATTATGCGAGATTCTGGAGTGGCGACTGAGACAGCCTTTTCCACCACCATCAACAAAACACTAAATTATTAAATTTCTCGTGGTAGAATGGCGTCGCATCCCTCCAATAGAGTTCTAGAATCTATGCCAAGGAGCATTGAAACTGTTCTGTGGGCTAGTGGTGGCCCAACGCCCTATGAAAACACTATGCTGGTGTTTCCTTTATTTTGTCAGTTGCCTGTATATTTACATGAATTATTTTAGACTTACGATGACTTTGAGTTACTCTATTTCATGTGTTAGGACATAGCAGTGTTGGCCTATGCCTGTAAACGTCAGGGAGAAAGAGAAAGAGAGAGAGGGAAGGATAGAGAGAGAAAGCTGAGGGAGCTGGGAGAGAGATAGAGACGGAGAGAGAAACAGAGGGGGGAAGAAGGTAGAGCGAACCAACATCGTCAAAATCACATCCAGCAGGCTGTGGTTGTCATGCCAAGAGCTAAACAGGCGTTTCATCGGCTTCTGGGCTCAGATTTATATTCTGGTGCTTTGACGATCAGGACAATAAATCAGTGTGTGTGTGGGGGGGTTAGTTAGCCTGGCTGGCTAAGAAGGGAGACAGGAGGCAGACAGACAGGACAGCAGACCCAGGGCCCATCCATATCTCACACCAGAACTGGTAAACACTCACCACAGCTTTGGCTGCACCGCTCCCAATAGATAACCATCCTGGTGTGAGAACAGGCGTCGGCAGGATGACTCACACCATACTGATAACACCTCAAGCCCTCAGAAACATCCATCTAACTCAAGAGGTTTGCTGAGTTGCAACTCTTTTGGATTGTATATCTGTGAGTGGATAGACAGCTCTGGCTCCTTTATGATATGTTGCCTATAATTGTCCACACTTAGCACAACAACAAAGGCTTTGTTCACGGTTCTCTGGCAGTGGAGCTTCCTCAGCTGAAACAATCAAGACCTCACCTTCTCTCCACGCCACACAGTGTCAATATAGTGTCAATATTCTGCCATACTAACCGACAGTGTTCTGAAAGCAAGCGGAAAAGTGTTTTCTCTTTCTCTCTCTCTCTCTCTCTCTCTCTCTCTCTCTCTCTCTCTGAGCTTGTGGAAAGCTATCCGAAACATGTGACCAAAGTTAAACATTTTAAAGGCAATGAAACCAAATTCTAATTGAGTGTATGTAAACTTCTGACCCACTGGGAATGTGATGAATGAAATAAAAGCTGAAATAAATCATTCTCTCTCCTATTATTCTGACATTTCACATTCTTAAAATAAAGTGGACCACCACTTAAAGTGGACCACCACCTAACTGACCTAAGACAGGGCATTTGAACTATGATTAAATGTCAGGAATTGTGAAAAACTGAGTTTAAATGTACTTGGCTTACGTGTATGTAAACGTCCGACTTCAACTGTAGATCGACAAGGAATCAGTGGTCACTTAAATAATGGAACAGTGATCATTTTAAATTGGATGAAGAACTGATGAGGAGCACAGCAAGGAATTGACACAGAGGCAGGGAAATGAAATGGAGCACCAACTTGTGACTTTTTCAAATTCTCCTACAGAGTCAAAAGGATGTAAGCTGTTTTGATGTCTTTACAGTATCAGAAAGAGCAGATTCTGCCGTTTTCAAATACGCTATCCCTGTCGAACAACTCTTAAAGATGGCCCCTCAAACTATATTTCAAAACATTACTTTTTGGCAATGACCTTGATTACAAACACTCCCAGCATGTATGCAAAACTGCACAGTAATATATTTAACCTCTCTGCGCTAGGTGGGACGCTAGAGTGGTTGAGAGAATTCCAAGAGTGTGCAAAGCTGTCATCAAGGCATAGGGTGGCTACTTTGAAGAATCTTAAATTTGAAATATAGTTATTGATTTATTGAACACTTTTTTGGTTACTACATGATTCCATATGTGTTATTTCATAGTTTTGATATCTTCACTATTATTCTACAATGTAGAAAATAATAACAACTAAGGAAACCCTTGAATGAGTATGCGTGTCCAAACGTTTGACTGGTACTGTATATATACTGTATATATGCTTAATTGTTCATATCTATCTTTTGTTATTAAGCTATATACAACAACAGTTGTTGATGTGTACGGCTGCAGCTCAGGTACATTTTTGTACATTTGAATGCTGCAGTTGTAGGACCTACAACTAATGTGATCACAATCTGAAAGGGAACCTCCTTCCCATATTTTACTACTTTTATTACCCCCATCACACATTTATACACCTACCTGCTGTGAGCGACTAGCACAAGTATCACTTCCACACGATTATTACCCTGAATTGTGCTAATGTGTTCATGATTTAGTCACTCACTGACAACCACTGAGAGAGGACAAAGAGGAGGGAGGCTAGAGAGAGAGAGAGAGAGAGAAGAGAGGTCTGAGAGAGAGAGAAGAGAGAGAAGAGAGAGAAGAGAGGAAAGGAAAGAGAGGAGCAGGCTAAGGATTGTGGGATAAGACACAGCTATTGAGTGGTCATCAAATGAGGTTAGACAAATAGGTCTACTACTGCTGTAGACAGACAGGCAGACAGACAGCTCTGATATGGAGCAGAGGGAGGGATGACTCAGGAGAGGATGTCAAACAGTCAAAGTCAAGGCCTTGGAACCAGACTCTGACAATCTCAATCCCCTGGAGGGACAACACAAACACATACATACACACACAGTCAATCAAATGTATTTATAAAGCCCTTTTTACATCAGCAGATGTCACAAAGTGCTTATACAGAAACCCAGCCTAAAACCCCAAACATCAAGAAATGCAGATGTAGAAGCACAGTGGCTAGGAAAAACCCTACAAAGGCAGGAACCTAGGAAGAAACCTAGAGAGGAACCAGGCTCTGAGGGGTGGCCAGTCCTCTTCTCGCTGTGCAGAGATTATAAGAGTACATGGCCATTAAAGGCCAGTTCGTTATTCAATATGTTAAAATGTTCATAGATGACCAGCAGTGGTTTTAGAAGGTGTCACAGGTCAGCACCTCAGGAGTAAATGTCAGTTGACTTTTCATAGCCGAGCGTTCAGAGGTTGAGACAGCATTTGCGGTAGAGGGGAAATAAGAGAGGGATGGTGAGAGAGAGTGTCAAAAACATCAGAACAGTTGAAACTGGAGCAGCAGCACGACAAGGTGGACTGGGGACGGGGACAGCCAGTAGTCATCAGGCCAGGTAGTCCTGAGGCATGGTCCTAGGGCTCAGGTTCTCCTAGAAGGGAGAGAGAGATGGGAGAATTAGAGGGATGATACTTAAGATCACACAGGACACCAGAAAAGACAGGATAATTTCACCATATAGGACAGACTGACCCTAGCACCCTGGCACAGACTATTGCAGCACAATACCCCCAGACATGGCCAACCAGGCAGGATATAACCCCACCCACTTTGCCAAAGCACAGCCCCCACACCACTAGAGGGATATCAACAGACCAACTTACTACCCTGAGACAAGGCTGAGTATAGCCCATGAAGATCTCCTCCAACACACGACTCCGAGGGGTTGCAAAACTGGACAGGAAGATCATGTCAGTGACTCATCCCACTCAAGTCGGGTATAGAGCAAAAAGGCTTTATGTGGCGGCATCGAAGAGCTCTAGTAAGCCAGTGACTCCGCCCGCGTAATAGGGTCAGAGGCAGAAAATCCCAGTGGATAGAGGGGAGCCGTCCAGGCAGTATCACGGCTCAGACTAAGACCCAGATGCAGACACAGGAGACAAAGTCTCAGAGTTGAATATAGTTCAAGGGGCAGGCAAAGGGTCGTAATCCAAATTAGAGTCAGGCAGGTACAGGACGGCGGGCAGGATCAACGTCAGGACAGGCAGAAAGGTCAGAACTGGGAAGACTAACAAAAACAAAAACTAGAGCACAGGAAACACGGGAACATGCTGGTAGGACTTGATGGGACAAGACGAACTGGCAACAGATACACAGAGGAAAATGAGGTGTTGTGACATTGGTACCATTAATGCGAAGACGATTATTTTATCAAGTCAATTAACTATGTTTAATTATTACGATGATTCAATTACTCATGTAACAATGAACTCATTTAGCAATCTCCGGGCACCACCGAAAAATATTTTTGAATAAGTTACCGTTTCCCGAATTAACTCCAAAGATAAAAAATATATCGTCACACCAGTTATCCATTAATTATCATTATTCGCTTGTCAGTCTCATTCTGAACGTCGTGGACTTCAAATCTGCATGAACCCTAGTCTCCATGACGAATCAGCGACGCACAAATTGGCTTAATTATTTATTTACTAACTAACTAAATAATCACACATAACTACATTAACACACACACAGGATAGATTATACATTGATTACTCACATGATGCAATGAAAAGTCCCTAGTGGGCTAACCCGATATGACGGCTAGTTCCACAATGAAAAGGGCGGGAGAAGAGACAAAGGAATTCAACTATCGTACATACAGTTCAATAATACGCTAATCGTAAATATGGATATTTAGCACCCTAACATCCGCTCATTTGGATTTAGAAATATAACACATATTTACGCTTGTATGTGTTTGTCGTCTCGCTCCGTTGAAACCACCCGATCAGTCTGTGGAGTCAGTCGACAGAAAGTCTCTGGTTGTGTAAGTCTGTGGTTGTCCACCAGAGGTCACCATGTACTTTGTAGTTGTTGTAGGTTGGTCTCGGAGTGTCTGTTAGAACCTATCTTCCAGAGGTGTACCACGCGGTGTTCAGCGGGCCTTATTCTTCTTGTTAAGAATAGATACCCTAGAGATACCTATAGTGGTGAGAGGAAATTGTTCTTCGTCTCTCGTCTTCGGTCAAGTTTCCTAGACTAACCGTGCATGAATAGCTGCAGACAGTGTTCCTGTGTAGTCTTGTTCTTCTTCTTGTTCTTCTTCTAGAGAGAGATTCAGAGGGTCTCCACGTTTTCTGGTCTGGTGGAGATTTTCTTCTTCTCTGTTGAAAGTTTCAGAGTTTCTAACCATTTCGTACCTTTCAGCTCATGCTGTCGGTCAAACTGGTCTAATGTAGAGTCCAACCATTTTACCGTCCGTATACTGGTTTGTAGAGATTCCAACCATTTCAACGTGTGGATGGTCCTCACGTTCTCTGGTCTAAATTTCGTTAGTGGCCCTTTTATACCCTCGCTTTGGACGGTGGTTCCATCACGTTGCCACAAGGTCTGTGCTCACGTGGACAATTCTCTCATGTAGAGGCTAAAATCACATTTCATCTTCTCACAAATAGTTTCAAATTTAATCATGTAAGTTCCACAACATTTAGATGTAAATCTGATAACTGGGACTTACAGTATACATTTGTATAGTTACTGTTATTTGGTTATACCGTCCTCAATGATATCACAAAACAACAAATGATCTGACATAATTGTTCAATTCCCACATTCCTTGTGTTGGAGATATTGTCTCAATGTCGAAACTTTTGATGTTACATTACTGCAAAGTCTCACTCTGTGGTAAGAAAGGGATGTTTAACTTCCATTTCCGCAGAGTGGGAGAGAGAATTCCTGCAAGGAACTTACAACCCGGTTGTTAAGTCATAAAACTCTGGCACAAAGACAGGTGAAACTGTTCAGTGTGTGACAGGCGAAGACAGCAAGGGCGGACGTCACTCCAGTGCCTTGCCATTCACCTTCACACCCCTGGGCCAGACTACACTCAATTATAGGACCTACTGAAGACTTAAAGGCTTAAAGGTTGAGACTTAAAGGTTGAGATCAAATTTGCGTCTCTCACATGGACAGTCAGACCATTCCATAAAAATGTTGCTCTATGGGAGAAAGCTCTTCCTCCGGCTGTTTGCTTAGAAAATCTAGGGACAATAAGGAGGCCTGCATCTTGTGACCATACGGTATGTGTAGGTATGTACGGCAGGACCAAACCTGAGAGCTAGGTAGGAGCAATGCTTTGTAGGTTAGCAGTAAAATCTTGAAATCAGCCCTAGCCTTAACAGGTGTAGAGATGCTAGCACTAAAGTAATATGATAAACATTTTTGGTTCTAGTCAAGACTCTAGCAGACGTACTTAGCATTAACTGAAGTTTATTTTGTGCTTTATCCAGGTAGCCGCAGAGTACAACATCGCAGTAGTCTAATCTAGAAGTGACAAAAGCATGGATTAGTTTTTCTGCATAATTTTTAGACAAAACGATTCTGATATTTGCAATGTTACAAAGATGGAAAAAAGCTACCTTGAAATACAGTGGTGGGCCATCAGGGCCAGCAAGGCTTTCTCTGCTGGCCTAAACATCATCAGAATATAATTTTTTTTAAATACATTTTCCCACAAATATGTATTTAATTATTCCCCAGAGTAAGAGTTACACTCTTCATTTCATAGCGTTCCTCTTGGTTACACTGCTTCCAGCCCCAGGTTGAGATTTGGAGGGCTGGTCTTTATGTTAGATATTTTATCCAATCATATTCAGCCATCATGTGTTGCCAGGGGTCTAAAATCTGCCCTCAGGCCTTTAGAATCAACAGTGCGGGCGCTTGTAGCTTAAAGTGAATGGAAATTAAAATTTAGTGTCAACCAATCAGCTTTAGAGTTGGCTATTGTACGCCTGCTGGCTGGCTCCAGTGTTACACAGGAGCCAGCTAGCAGGAGTAGTGCCTGCACGTCTTTTGATTGGATTACCAATATTGAGAGGCAGGTCCTATATGGGCAGGTCTCAGAACTAGGAAACTGAAATTGATCAACGAATTACTACTAAGCTGTTTTTTCAACCCACAATGGCGGAAGGAGAATATATCGATTTGGTTGAGGATATAATTATAACGCCATTCTCAAGACAAACTTTTCAAGAAAAGTTAGACATTGTCAGGAGAGGTAGACGCCGATGCTACAAAGCCGACGCTACAAACACAGGCTTCGAGAAGCACTGCAAACTGTACTGCTGGGAATGCCTATTATTTGCAATGATCGATTTGGTGTTTGGAGCCACACTGGCTTTGCAAACCTGAGTTGTCTAACCAAGGCAGCAACGAGACACCAAAGTACGGCTGGGCACTTACAAACAATGGTGCTTTTGAAAACTTTTGGGGACACCCGAGTGGATCTACAGCTCGACGAACAAGCGTGCAGGGCAACGAAGATGCACAATGAAAAGGTATTGTACTCTTCCCCTGCAATTCTCTGAATAAAAATGTCAATTTAGATTAATTTGGGTGGGACTGTGTAGGACTTCACTGAAGGCCCAGGCCCCAGAACCACGGCACGCTACTGTTGTAAGGCCCAGGCCCCAGAACCACGGCACGCTACTGTTGAAATATTATTGATATGTTTGTAAAAAGAGAGATCAGGGTCCAGAGTAACAGTTTTATATGAGATGACTGTACAACCATCAAGATTAATTATCAGATCTCATTGTTTCTTGGTACCTAGAACTAGCATCGATGTTTTGTTCGAGTTTAAATGTAAAACATTTTCCTCTATCCACTTCCTTATGTCTGAAACACAGGCTTCCAGGGTAGGCAATTTTGGGGCTTCTCCATGTTTCATCGAAATGTACAGCTGTGTGTCACAGTGAAAGTTAACATTGTATTTCAGAATGACATCACCAAGAGGTAGAATATATATTGAAAACAATAGTGGTCCTAAAACGGAACCTCGCGCCGTGGGAATCCAATTTGATTTCAGATTTTGGGCAACAGATGTTCCGCCTCCACGGTTCTCCCGTTTTATTTCAGCTTTCTGCGATCAGTGGTCATGAAGAATCGGCAGTATATTTTTTGTGATAAAAAATATCAGTGTGTGGTTCACCGTATGCTGACGTCTGTTTACAATGTGTTACGCTTATGATATCCAGCCAATCTCGACTGATTGGACATCGTTGTCTCATTCAATTTAAGGGAATTAAATTGCCAAACAAACCTTTTCAGGTTGATCATTTGGATAAGGTCCGAATTGATTTGTTTCAACCAATGAGACATTTTTTACTTTTACCCATTAACCTAGATACAGCGACGCTTTCAGGTTAATTAAAGTTGAATTCCCAGATAGCCTATACAGGGATGATTAATTATTAACATTGATTAATCGATTAAATGAGCTTTTGCAAGCTCATTGGAGCCAACTTCAATATTACTGAATCAGTATTGAAGGTTCATTAATGTCTATAAATAGATTAAAATAATTTTGCTTCCAACGTCTCAAAACCCAAACTTTGAAAAAAAGGGGAACATTTTTCCAACTTGATAACATGCATGCAGTTTTGATGAACTGGTTTTGAAAACAGTTACACCCAGAGGCTAGGATATGCATATAATTGGTAGGTTTGGATAGAAAACACTCTAAAGATTATAAAACTCTTAAAATAATGTCTGTGGGTATAACAGAACTGAAATGGCAGGTGAAACCCCGAGGATAAACCATTCCCCAAAAATTGTTTTTCATCCTACCACTGAATTCAATGGCTGGTACTTTTATAATTGGTGAAATTGTGCCCGATTGCAGTTCCTAGGGCTTCCACTAGATGTCAACAGTCTTTAGAAAGAGTTTCAGGCTGTTTTTTTGGAAAAATTTGCCAGAAATGGTAGTTTTTCTAGGTGGCTCCCATTTTGGCTGTAGTGTTTCCAATCGTGTGGATGAGAACCCGTTATTTGGTATTTTTCTCCGGTAAAGACAATAACGATTCTCCGTCTTAAATTTGATCATTTATTTGTGTGTTAGGGTACCTAAGGTTTGATTATAAACATTGATTGACTTATTTGGATAAGTTTATTGGTAACGTTTGGGATTCATTTTGTATGCATTTTGAAGGAGGGAATCCGAGTGGATTATTGACTAAAGTGAGCCAGCTAAACTGAGTTTCTGTGGATATAAAGAAGGACTTGATCGAACAAAATGACCATTTGTAATGTAACTGCGACCTTTTGGAGTGCCAACAGAAGAAGATCTTCAAAGGTAAGGCATATATTATATTGCTATTTCTGACTTCCGTGTCGCAACTCCCTGGTTGAAAATGATCTGTTATGCATTTGTGCGCAGGGCGCTGTCCTCAGAAAATCGCATGGTTGCTTTCGCAATTTAATTTGAATTTGGCGCTCTGTAATTTCACCGAAAATTGTCGAAATGGGAGCGAAATGCTAGCGTCCCACTGATACGCAAGAAGTTAATGAACCCAATGACCAAGTTGGATGACAAATCAGCAGAACTCATTGAAGGCACAGAACAAATGAATGATGAGAGAACTCAGGTGATGAAGATGGAAACATTGATTTCTAAGCAAGTGGAGGAAATCTTATCACTGAATCTCTCACTCCATACTCAATACCCCTACCTGCAAACCATGACTGATAAGTATGAGGACGAACTGAGCAAGTGCAACACGCACGTGTCTGAAATAAGTATTCTAAGCATCCAAGTGGACTGTGCTATACAGCAGAATACCACCCTTAAGTTCCATCTGGAGGAATTCCAGAACAGTCACGTGCTACAGCGTGACTACCTAATCGAGCACCCTAGCTCGCAACCGGAGCTCGGTACACAAAGGAGTGAAGACGACAGAAGGTTTCAGAGTTTGCCTCTCTCAGGTGTCTGTAACGGATTTCCTCCTCTTCGTCTGAGGAGGAGTAAGGATCGGACCAAAGCGAGCGTGGTAAGTGTTCATGATGTAATCTTTAATGAAACGAACTGAACACTGAAATACAAAACAATAAAGTGAACGAATGAAAACCGAAACAGTACCGTGTGGACCAAACACTCACACGGAAAACAAACACCCACAAACCAAAAGTGAAACCCAGGCTACTTAAGTGTGATTCTCAATCAGAGACAACTAACAACACCTGCCTCTGATTGAGAACCATACTAGGCCGAACACAGAAACCAAACATAGAAAAACAAACAGACTGCCCACCCCAACTCACGCCCTGACCGTTTAAACAAAGACAAAACAAAGGAACTAAGGACAGAACGTGACAGTGTCCCTCAGTCTTGGCCATTCGGCACAGAGTAATATGGCACCTCCTCGCCAACAAAGCGAGTAGACACGTGACAAGGTTCATTCGTCTACAACAGCAATATGTGCAAAACGACTCCGCTAAACTTGCCACGGCTTTGAAATAAAAAATCAGTGGTTCTGCGACTCGCAAACACGACAGCTCGCTGGCTAACACTGTCAAACAAGCTCGGAATGAACACCCACAAGCTCACTATCATAGGCTTTATTCAGCTTACTTACTGAAACAGGAATGGAAGAGCTATTGCCATTCAAACAAATGTTTATGTCGAACATGTATCCCATCTTCATTACTTACTTGGGCCATACTTCCCACATTGGTAAACCAATCTCAGAACTCAGAGAGCTTGCATCAAAGTGCACAGCGAACAGTGCCCTGACATCTCGGTTTGGAAGTTTGACCAGGAGCACTCACTCCAGTTAGAGGATGCATTATCAGATGTTGGAGCTTTGAGAGATGACGCACAACAATGGTTGCTACCACGAAACCACAAAACCACGATACCAATACCCACCGCAGTCGAAATAACTGTAACAGACATCCAAAAAATCGCTAGCGAAGTGACTACCGTTACAGTCAACCTGATTGCTACGTTCCTGCACCCAACCCACACAAAGTGTCAGAGCACAAGAGTAACAAGGGCAACAAAGGGTTCAACGATGATCAAAATATAGGCCGATGCTCTCTAGACGTTCTACTAAGTCAAGTACTAAAGAAAGAAACATTTGAAAGAATTAAGTCACTATGACTAGACGTGGAATTGTCGGACAACATGTCCGCCAGAATAAACACCCTTAGCAAGGACGTAAACAATCAAATTACTCGAGACCCTATCCAGGGCCCGCTCGATCAAGAAACTAACCCACAGGCTTTGTCTATAGACTCTGATACAAATGTTGAGAAGCAAATTGTCAAAAACATTGAAACAACTCCACTCAAACCATGAGTAGTTGATCTGCCTTCACCATGAACACAAATGACACATCACGTAGTTGCAAACAACCACTCCATTTGTGGGGAATATGACCACAAAACACAACTCAAACAGCCCATACCTGGAAATAGTTCCTGAGGATTGCTTAACCTGTGATGCGCTAATTGATTTGGGCTCGACAATGTTGCTCATCTCTCAAATGTTGTTCAATGTTCTAAAAATGGCTATGAAGCCAGCTAAACGTAGGTTAAAAATGGAACTATGCAAAACTACACTTTGAGGTTTTACTCAGACTACTTCGCATCTCACATTGAGACTCATGCTGAAACTACACTTCCAGGACGAATCACTTGTTCACCCTGTGTATGTTACCAGCCTCAAACGTGAACCCCTGCTACTCGCAGCAGACTTGATGGATCGTTTACTCCAACTAATGCATTGGAAAACCAACCAAGTATGGTCACAGGTCACAGTGCAGTCTCCACTGACCACACTGTCTCCTCCTAACGCTAGCTGCAATGCAGTCATCCACAAAGGGTATCTGTCAACAGCACCCCTCAGGAAAAAGACATTCCGAAACCTCTTGTTGCAGAATCTGGCCCAAGGAGATAGTACAATATCTCATCACATTCAATCAGCAAACCATTCTTTTCATGATTTCAAGCCAGCAGTCTCTGTGAATGAGCAAATTCCCTCCTCATTGGAGTCATGCAATACTGTAGATGAACTTCTCTTGTCCTTCGGACACTTCCACAAGCACTGTGGGTGTCTCAGGAAAAAAAGCATCAACGTGCAGAGTGCACTCTGCTTCCAATGAAACGTTTTCCGCCTTGTGTGGGACTGAAACCCCTTACAATAACACTAACAGCGTCAGTCCCGCAACTGACCCAATGACACCCACTGGTGAAACACTGTCCGATATCACAGACAGATATCCTTTTCTCAGTTTGCAGGTACTAGAATGGTTTCAACACTCGGAAACTGTGGTGACTGACAGGCCTCGACAACCATTGAGCGTTTTGAAACAGAAACACCAGGAGATTTGGTTGAAAGATTACAGCCAATCTACTAACAATGCGGCTGCTGACAACTCGTACAATTGTGCGTCTGACCTTTTCGTTTGTGCCTCAGATACCAACTCCAATCACTGGTGCGGGGGGTCCCGAGACATAAAGGGGGGGAATGCTAGCCCAGACCCATGATGAGTGTCGTCGAGCCCGATGGAGGGGGTTGAGACTACATGCAACACTGTATGATGCCACCCGAGCAGGAAACAAATCGAGTTGTAAACTTCCCCATGAGAACAGAGAGGAGTGGACAAGCCCTCGACAGGGATACCCTTAGAATACAGAGATATCACTGCGGTGTACCACACTGGTCGTAAAAGAAGTCCAGTGGACTTTCTACCTCCAAAAACAAATGGTAACAATAATCATTCCTTGCCGTGTGTCGTCTCAACTACAATGCAACTAGTAAAACGCTCTAATAATGTGTTCCGGTAGGATAACATTTCAGAATGAATTTGTAGGCTAGCTGGTCCCCTTGAATACCACTACCAATACCAGCACAGTCAATCCAGCCACAATCAGTAAGAAGGTTAGAGACCTCACAATTCGAATTGCTATTGATAACAGCGACAACCCTGAATAATCAACAATTGTGACCAAAAGACGAGACCGGTCCACACGTTGAAATGGGTAGAAACTCTGAAGTTCTCAACCTCTACACAAAAATATGAACTCACAAGACCTTATCATATCAGTCTGCAGCTGGAATGTAAAGTAGTGTAGAACATTTGACTAAAGACCAACAATTTTTCCAACAATTGTATACAGACAGATTATTTCACTTATAATTCACTGTATCACAATTCCAGTGGGTCAGAAGTTTACATACACTAAGTTGACTGTGCCTTTAAACAGCTTGGAAAATTCCAGAAAATGATGTCATGGCTTTAGAAGCTTCTGATAGACTAATTGACATCATTTGAGTCAATTAGAGGTGTACCTGTGGATGTATTTCAAGGTCAACCTTCAAACTCAGTGCCATGGGAAAATGGGATCATGGGAAAATCAAAAGAAATCAGCCAAGACCTCAATTGTAGACCTCCACAAGTCTGGCTTATCCTTGAGAGCTATTTCCAAACGCCTGAAGGTACCACATTCATCTGTACAACAAACAATAATATGCAAGTATAAACACCATGGGACCACGCAGCCATCATACAGCTCAGGAAGGAGACGCGTTCTGTCTCCTAGAGATGAACGTACTTTGATGCGAAAAAGTGCAAATCAATCCCAGAACAACAGCAAAGGACCTTGTGAAGATGCTGGAGGAAATAGGTGCAAAAGTATCTATATCCACAGTAAAACAAGTTCTATATCGACATAGCCTGAAAGGCTGCTCGTCAAGGAGGAATCCACTGTTCCAAAACCGTCAAAGCAAGACTACGGTTTGCAACTGCATATGGGGACAAAGATCGGACTTTTTGGAGAAATGTCCTCTGGTCTGATGAAACAAAAATAGAACTGTTTGGCCATAATGACCATCGTTATGTTTGGAGGAAAAAGTGGGAGGCTTGCAAGCCGAAGAACACCATCCCAACCGTGACGCACGGGGGTGGCAGCATCATGTTGTGGGGGTGCTTTGCTGCAGGAGGGACTGGTACACTTCACAAAATAGATGGCATCATGAGGACAGAAAATGATGTGGTTATATTGAAGCAACATCTCAAGACATCAGTCAGGATGTTAATGCTTGCTCGCAAATGGGTCTTCCAAATGGATAATGACCACAAGCATACTTCCAAAGTTATGTCAAAATGGCTCAAGGACAACAAAGTCAAGGTATTGGAGTGGCCATCACAAAGCACTGACCTCAATCCCATAGAAAATATGTGGGCAGAACTGAAAAAGTGTGTGCGAGCAAGGAGGCCTACAAACCTGACTCAGTTACACCAGCTCTGTCAGGAGGAATGGGCCAAAATTCACCCAATTTATTTTGGGAAGCTTGTGGAAGGCTACCGAAACGTTTGACCCAAATTAAACAATTGAAAGGCCATGCTACCAATTCTAGCTGAAATAAATCATTCTCTCTACTATTATTCTGACATTTAACATTCTTAAAATAAAGTGGTGATCCTAACTGACCTAAGACAGGGAATTTTTACTTGGATTAAATGTCAGGAATTGTGTGATCTACTGAGTGTATTAAATGTATTTGGCGAATGTGTATGTAAACGTCCGACTTCAACTGTATATATGTTTTCCAAGAGTTTAATTCAGGAGATGGTAACTCGTTAAACAACTTCTTCCGTGGTGACCCAAATTAATTAATTAAATTGTTAATTGTTTATTGTTATATGATAAATTATAATTGAGTAACAATTATACGTAGTTAGTTGATTCGATAAATCACAGTCATCACATTAATGATAGTCATGTCATGATAGTGGTTAACAGATTTTGGTACTCCAACATCCTGGGGTAGGTGGAGGGAGTCTGGAAGGGCATCTATGAATCTTTGGGTTGTTTAAGAATTTATAGCACGGCTTTTGATAATCCTTGGTTTGGGTCTGAGCAGATTAATTGTTGTGATTTCAAACATAATAAAATGGTGGTCTGATAGTCCAGGATTATGAGGAAAAACATTTAGATCCACAATAATTATTCCCCTGGACAAACCTAGATCCATGGTATGACTGTGGCAATGCGTAGGCCCAGAGTCATGTTGGGCAAAACCCACTGAGTCGATGATGTTTCCGAAAGCCTGTTGGAGTGGATCTGTGGACTTTTCCATTTGAATATTGAAGTCAACAAAAGTTTGAATATTATTGCCATGACTACAAGTTCCGATAGGAATTCAGGGAACTCAGTGTGGAGCGCTGTATATGCTGTATAAAAAGTGATTGAGTAGGCTGCATAGATTTAATGAATAGAAGCTCAAAAGGCTTCTCCTCCGCCTTTGCAGGATGCGTGGGGGATATGGTCACTAATGTAACCAGGAGGAGAGGCCTCATTTAACGCAGTAAATTCATCAGGCCAATCACATCAAAGTTATGATCAGTGATTAGTTCATGATCATGACTGCCTTGGAAGTGAGGGATCTAACATTAAATAGTCCTATTGAGATGTGAGATATTATCACAATCTCTTTAAATAATTCCAGTGAGATTGCTAAAACGAACACTGCCATGTTTAGTTTTGCCCTACCTAGATTGAGGAACAGACACGGTCTCAATTGTGAAAGCTGAGCTGACTACACTAAATGTACTAGTGGCAGACTCCACTAAGCTGGCAGGCTGGCTAACTGCCTGCTGCCTTGCCTGCATTCTCTGTCATTGTGGAGCTAGAGTTAAGAGCCCTGTCTATGTTGAGGCACACACACACACACCTAGCATAGAGCATCCGTTAAACACACAATACTCACCAAACACAGAACACAGAACAACTCCTAAGATCTTCAACAATACACTGCTTTGTGCTTGCCTTGCATACATCACGTGTCTGTGTGGATATATGACTATGTACGCTTGCATGGGCCTGCCCTGCAACCCTCCAGAAGTGCTCATGTGTCACTGTAATTTAACCCTGTTAGAGTTAGAGCTATAGGTTGAGCCATCCTGAAACAAATACAGGGATAGCAGTGTCAATTGGTTGAGGAAGGGCACAGTTAGAGGTTAAAAAGACCATACTTAAACACTCCAGCAACAATCCCTGAGGTGATGAAGCCCAGCTGTCTCTCTGTTTAAAAGGAGATTGAAGAGAGAAAGAAGGAAGGAGGAGGAGAGGATACTTTTTTTCCACAAAACCATAAATGAGGAAGCTATGTGGCGTGTAGAGACATGAGGAGCAGTGAAGCCACGTGAAACAAACTATTTATGAATGGAACAGTTAGATGTATCATGCAGATGAGGTTGTTCACTTTATTTCCATCAAAACATGTCTCTTTCACTTAGCTTCATGATACATGAAGTATGTATGGTGTGTTGTATCGCTACATTATTATAAATTACATTAAGGAGCTTTTATACTCTAGTACAAGGATTCCCAAATGGGGTATGCACAATGCTGTTGGTGGTACGCCAAATAAAAATGTGATTCACATTTTTTTAAATTATATATATTTTTTAATTCTTCACATTTTCAAATAGTACATTTATATTTTCCAACGAGGCTATACATTTGGGTGAGTTTTTTTCTCTCGCCTGAGTAGCCTCGTTTCACTGCCAAAAAATCTACTTAAACCATCTAGCGAAACAACAACACAATGTTAAATTCAGGTAGCCTAGTCAAATAATTAACATCCAATCACATTAACCTTCACTCTTGCGTGGAATTTTAGAAACAAAACATGACAATTTGAAAAATAAGCCATGGGAGTTTTTTGAGTGAGAATAAAGATTACTTTCGAATAGTAAGACGTATAAAAGCAACAGATACCATTAATTAAAAGTGGATAGAAGAGTCTTATATGGTGAGCTACCGTGTAACTAGGACAGGCAAGCCCCATACTATTGTGGAATACTTAATTCTTCCTGCTGCTGTGGATATGGCTGGGACAATGCTGGGTGAAAAGGCCCAAAAAACTATACAGACAATTCCTTCATCAAACAACACTGTTTCATGATGCATCAGTGATATGGCAGGAGATGTTTTGAAACAATTACTGCTTCGCATACAAGCCAGTGAATTATATGCGTTACAGCTGGAAGAGTCAATAGACGTGGTGGGCCTGGCACAGCTCCTGGTATATGTCCGTTACGTTTATGGCGGGGTCAATTAAGGAAGACATCCTCTTCTGGGAACCAGGACAACAGGAGAGGATATTTTTAAAGTACTGGAGAGCTTTGTGATATCAAATGGACTTTGGTGGTCAATATGTGTTGGTATCTGTACTGATGGTGCAAAAGCCAGGACAGGGAGACATAGTGGAGTGGTAACGCTCATGCAAGCACTTGCTCCCGACATCACTTGGGTACACTGCAGCATCCACTGGGAGGCTCTTGCTGCCAAGGAAATGCTTGACAGCTTGAAAGACGTTTTGGACACAACAATGAAAACGGTTAACTTTGTTAAAGCAAGGCCCCTGAACTCTTGTGTATTTTCTGCATTATGCAATGATATGGGCAGTGACCATGTAACGCTTTTACAACATACAGAAGTGCGCTGGTTATCGAGGGGCAGGGTATTGACACGTTTTTTTAAATTGAGAGACGAGCTTAAAGTTTTCTTTACTGACCATAATTTTCACTTGTCTGACTGTTTTGCATGATGACGAGTTTCTCACACAACTGGCCTGTCTGGGTGATGTTTATTCTCGCCTGAATGATCTGAATCTAGGATTACAGGGATTCTCCGCAACTATATTCAATGTGGAGGACATAATTGAGGCTATGATTAAGAAGTTGGAGCTCTTTTCTGTCTGCATTAACAAGAACAACACACAGCTCTTTCCATAATTTTATGATTTTTTTGTGTGCAAATAAACTCAAGCTTAAGGACAATGTCAAATGTGATATAGCGAAGCACCTGAGTGAGCTGGGTGCGCAATTACGCAGCACCTATGCTCTTAGAGACCTGGCCGCATGGTTGGAGGTGAAGGCAAAGGCGAAGAGCATCGCTCACCAGGCCACAAACTCAGCCATAGCCACCGGGGGAAGGAAGGAGTTTGAACGCCAAGAGGGACAGAAAAGGCCAAATCCCACTACCATGTACTTAAATAGTGAAGCCGGGGAGGAACCCGGGAAGAAGACCCCTCTCAAGAGCAAGAACTTCAAATTCCAGCCTTACTGCCCATATTGCAATAGTAAGGGGCACTTCTTTGGCTCATGCCCCAGGGTAAAAAAGCTCACTCAAACTCAATTGAAGGCCTGGATCACTTCAGGCGAGTGATGCTACAAGTGTGCCCGCAGCCATAAGGCGGAGACCTGCACATTGAGGAAACCCCGCAACCGCTGTAAAGAAATACATCTCACCGTGTTGCATGATCTAATTCCCCAAGCACAGAAGGAGCAGAGTATGCTCATGGTAGGAGCTGCAAAGGAGCTGTACCTCGACCAGCAGAACCGGTCTCCAAGGGTCATGTTGAAGGTGGTCAAGGTCACTCTGAAAAGTGAAGGGAGAAGCATTGATACATTCGCTCTTCTAGATGATGGGTCAGAAAGAACAATCATTCTCACGGGGGTCCTGGAGGGGACCCCCGAGACCCTTAATCTCAGAACGGTGCGACAAGATGTTATCCAAATGAAAGGCTCTGCTGTAACCTTTAGCATTTCACCTTCAGGAAACAGGGACATGGCCTATAACATCACCAATGCCTTCACGGCAGATGGCTTGAATCTCGCAGAGCACTCCTGCCCGGTAAGTGTTCTACAGAAACAATATCCTCATCTACGAGGATTGCCTCTTCCTAACCTGGCCAGAGTAGCACCACTTATCCTGATTGGGTCAGACCACCCACATCTCGTCACCCCGACTGAGCCTATATGAGCTGGACCAGAAGGAGGGCCCATTGCTGTCCATACATCCTTGGGTTGGGCTGTGCAAGGTCGATCCCATCTACTTCTCTCCACCCAAGCTGTACAGTCACAGCAAGTCCTCTTCACCAGAAGCAATCCAGATGCAGCCACTGACCTCCTTCGGAATGTTGAGATGCTCTGGAAGATGGACACCTTCTCCAACTGGAAGCTACAGGAGGTCACTCGCTCGAAACATGACTCCTATGCATTAGACCTCCTGGAGAGCACCACCACCACTGAAATGGATGGCGTTCGCAGGTATGCAACCCCACTGCTACGGGTGCCCAACCATCCTCCTCTGGCAACCACGACACGGGCTGTACTCCCACTACTGCGTGGAACGGAGCGACGCCTGGTGAAGAATCCTGAGCTTGCAGAAGTTCATAACTGAGAGATTCATAACCTTGTGAAGGCAGGCTACGTCACTGAAGTGACAGCTCATGAAGAGGGAAACGCACTCCGTGAATCCTGGTATATCCCTCACCATGTTATCCAGCAACATGGTGGGAAGTATAGACTTGTCTTCAACTGTTCATTCCAAGCTGCTGGTCAAAGCCTGAATCACTGTCTACTCCCCGGACCAACCTTAGGTCCTTCCTTGCTCGGTGTCCTTCTCCGGTTCCGGCAGCACTCTACAGCCATCAGTGGAGACATCAAAGCCATGTTTCATCAGATTCGTTTACTGCCTTCCGACACCACACTGCTCTGGTTCATATGGCGAGATATGGAACGAGATGCAGAGCCCACAATCTATGAATGGCAGGTACTCCCATTTGGCACCACCTGCAGTCCTTGCTGAGCCATATACGCTCTGCAGAGACACGCACGGGAGCATCCAGACAGTGACCCAGAAGTATTGGATTCAGTGGAAAATGCCTTCTATGTGGATAACTGCTTACAGAGCATCCCATCCACGGCTGAAGCGAAAGCACTCCTTGATAAAGTACGGAATCTCCTGTCCAAAGGGGGATTTGAGGTCCGACAGTGGGCTAGTAACAGAGCGGAGGTTATCCAGCACCTCCCGCCACAAGCTAGGTCCAGTAGCAGTGAACTATGGCTAACGCAGTCGGGTGCTAACCCAGAAGAGCCCACTCTAGGATTGAGGTGGAGCTGCATACCGGATACCCTGGGGTATAAGCACCGCTCATACCGAGTACCGAAACCCCCACTCTGCGCACCATCTATCGGACCCTGGCCAGTCAATACGATCCCCTTGGGTATATCCTGCCATACACAACACGGGCCAAAGTCTTAGTCCAGGACCTGTGGCAGACCAAGTGGGACTGGGATGAACCAATCCACCCGGCTGACCTAGTGGAACGATGGATCTGTTGGGAAACTGAGTTAACGGAGCTCTCTGATGTCCAAATGCCAAGATGTTATGTACCATCCTGTGCTGACCAACCGGGATCATGCCTGGAACTGCATGTGTTCTGTGACGCTTCGGAGTGAGCGTATGAGGCGGTTTCCTATCGTAGAGTGGAGGATAAGGCAGGCCACACCCATGTCTTCTTTGTCATGGCCAGGTCCAGGGTCGCACCCAAGAAGCAGTTGTCAATGCCTAGGCTGGAATTCAGTGCTCCCCTTTCCGGAGCCCAGTTGGCCTCTACCTTGCGAGCCGAGCTCACCTTGCCAATCCAAAGGGTCATCTACTGGAGTGATTCGACCACTGTATTGACCTGGCTCAAGTCGGAGTCCTGCAGGTATAAGGTGTTCTTCGGAACTCGCATTGCGGAAATCCAAGACCTAACAGAAGTCCAGGACTGAAGGTATGTTGATAGCATAAAAAAATCCTGCTGATGACATTACTAGAGGTAAAACCCTTCAGGAACTGGCTCAACCCCATCGCTGGAGCTTGGGACCACCATTCTTGTCCCAACCAGAGAACGAGTGGCCGACAGTCCCCAGGCGTACAACTGAAACTCATGACTTAAGGAAGTCCGCCCAATGCTACAGCATTTCTACGGAACCAACAACGGCTCTCCCTGACCTAACACAATCCCAAACACTGCCGGATCTGATCACCCCCACAAACCAGACCTCAGATGGGGTGGCTTCTATACCCACCTCCCTTGCGGCTGAGATGCTACTCCTCCAGCAAGCACAAGCGGTTAGCTTCCCTGAGGAGTTAAAAGCTCTGAAAGCCGGTAGGGAAGTGGCTAAGGACAGCCATCTTCTCTCTCTTGCCCCAGAATATGATCCAATCCTTGGAGTGATCAGAGTCGGAGGGAGGCTGCGTCAAGCAGAGGTTTTGGACCCAGATGCTATCCACCCAATTATCCTTGACTCCAGACACCTTCTTACCAGGCTCCTCATCAAGAGTTATGATGAAAGGCTTCTCCACCCAGGGCCAGAGAGGGTCTATGGGGAAATGAGGCGGAAGTACTGGATAATTGGAGGACGAGGAGCCATTCGTAAGCACCAATACGCCTGCGTAGAATGTCAGAGATGGCGGGCCCGAGCCACGGTGCCCAAAATGGCCGATTTACCCCCTGCTCGCTTGCGCCTCCTTAAACCACCCTTCGGGTCAACAGGAGTAGATTGCTTTGGCCCCTTGATGATCAAGTTAGGTCGTCGTGTGGAAAAGCGCTGGGGCATTCTATTCAAGTGTTTGACAACCAGATGTGTCCACCTGGACCTACTGGAGAGTTTGGATACTGAAGCCTTTCTCATGGCCCTACGGCGGTGAGGGTACGAACTTCAAGGCAGGAGAAGCCAGGTTGGAGGAAGCTTTCCAAGCCATGGAACCCAGCCTCCAGGATCAGCTGATGGATCAACAAATCTCATTCAAATTTAACCCTCCAGGCGCTCCTCATTGGAGGAACATGGGAGCGAGAGATCAAATCTGTAAAGATGGCCTTACGAGTCATACTAAGTGACCAAACTGTCACTGAAACTGTCTTGAGGACCGTCCTGATAGAGGTGGAAGGGATTCTGAACTCCAAACCCTTGGGATATCTCTCTGCAGACATCGCTGACCCTGATCCGGTTACACCGAATATGCTCTTGATGGGACGCCGAGATGCGTCACTTCCTCAAGCCATGTATGCTGATACCAACCTCGTAGGCAGACGCCGGTGGCGACACAGCCAAATCTTAGCTGACCATTTTTGGGCCCGATTAATTCGGGATTACCTACCAAGTCTACAGCACAGAGGGAAATGGTGGAGAGAAATGGCCAGCCTGGAAACTGGCCAAGTAGTAATGATGGTGGACCCTCAGCTGCCTCCTGGCCAGTGGGCCGTATAACTAAGACCATGCCTGGGACCGATGGTCGCGTTAGATCAGTGGAGATCCAGGTGAAGAACCGGACATATATCCGGCCAGTTGCCCGACTAATTCCTCTCCCTGAGATGACAGAGGACGAGCCTTTTGAGGAGTGTGGAATTTAACAAATTTCCGGGGTGGCTGTAGAAAAGGCCCACGGAGTTGGTAGAATAATCCTTTAATTCATTGCCATTTACTCAGCTGGGCCAGGGGCGCTTTAATTAGGTCAGGTGGAAATGTCCGACAGATCTCAACTCCATAAAAGGAGGAAATTGCCATCGCCAGATCTCGCTGCTTTCTCTTCCTTAACTCCATTACATTTACATTTAAGTCATTTAGCAGACGCTCTTATCCAGAGCGACTTACAAATTGGTGAATTCACCTTCTGACATCCAGTGGAACAGCCACTTTACAATAGTGCATCTAAATCATTTAGGGGGGTGAGAAGGATTACTTTATCCTATCCTAGGTATTCCTTGAAGAGGTGGGGTTTCAGGTGTCTCCGGAAGGTGGTGATTGACTCCGCTGTCCTGGCGTCGTGAGAGAGTTTGTTCCACCATTGGGGGGCCAGAGCAGCGAACAGTTTTGACTGGGCTGAGCAGGAACTGTACTTCCTCAGTGGTAGGGAGGCGAGCAGGCCAGAGGTGGATGAACGCAGTGCCCTTGTTTGGGTGTAGGGCCTGATCAGAGCCTGGAGGTACTGGGGTGCCGTTCCCCTCACAGCTCCGTAGGCAAGCACCATGGTCTTGTAGCGGATGCGAGCTTCAACTGGAAGCCAGTGGAGAGAGCGGAGGAGCGGGGTGACGTGAGAGAACTTGGGAAGGTTGAACACCAGACGGGCTGCGGCGTTCTGGATGAGCTGTAGGGGTTTAATGGCACAGGCAGGGAGCCCAGCCATCTGATACAGAAGTTCTGTGCGTCCATGAATCCACACTACTCAGTAAATATACCACTTTATGGTTAAAGGAATTCCTGCCTCATTCTCATGCATTTCTCTGTCACCTGACACGTGACCACCTGTTCACCTTCACTGTCAGTCATCCTACCTGTTCAGCTACCCACACAGATTCCACTAATCTTTCAGGACTATAAAATGTTTGGGAACCACTGCTCTAGTCGAACCAGTCACACACATTTTCTCACAGATCACAAGTATTGCCCTTTCAGGAAATGAAACAAACTTGAAAGTAAAATAAAATAGTTAAATGAAATAAAACAAACTACTCCTTATACTGCACTTTTAATTTGAAATGCAACAGCCGCAGAGAAGCATTACACAGCCAGAGCAGAAAGACAAATAAAGTGCATCCGGAAAGTATTCAGACCCCTTCACTCTTTCCACATTTTGTTACATTACAGACTTCTTCTAAAATAGATACAATTAATGTTTTCCCTCATCAATCTCCACACAATACCCCATAATGACTAAGCAAAAACCGTTTTTAATTATTCTTTTTTTTAAAGTAGCTTATTTTCATAAGTATTCAGACCCTTTGCTATGAGACTCAAAATTGAGCTCCGGTGCATCCTGTTTCCATTGATCATCCTTGAGATATTTCTACAGCATGATTAGTCCACCTGTGGTAAATTCAATTGATTGGGCATGTTTGGAAAGGCACACACCTGCCTATATGAGGTCCACAGTTGACAGTGCATGTCAGAGCAAAACCCATGCCATGAGGTTGAAGGAATTGTCCGTAGAGCTCCGAGACAGGAATGTGTCAAGGCACAGATCTGGGGAAGGGTACCAAAAATGTCTGCAGCATTGAAGGTCCTAAGAACATTGTGGCCTCAATTCTTAAATGGAATATGTTTGGAAACACCAAGACTCTTCCAAACTGAGCAATTGGGGGAGAAGGGCCTTAGTAAGGTAGGTGAGCAAGAACCGCATGGTCACCCTGACAGAGCTACAGAGTTCCTCTGTGGAGATGGGAGAACCTTCCAGAAGGACAACCATCTCTGCAGAACTCCACCAATCGGGCATTTATGGTAAAATACACATGGCAGCCCGCTTGGAGTTTGCCAAAAATCACCTAAAGGACTTTCAGACCATGAAAAACAAGATTCTCTGGCACCGCTCATCACCTGGCCAATACCATCCCTACAGTGAAGCATGGTGGTGGCAGCATCAAGCTGTGGGGATGTTTTTCAGCGGCAGCGACTGGGAGACTAGTCGGGGATCAAGGGAAAGATGAACGGAGCAGTAAAGAGAGATCCTTGATGAAAACTTGCTCTAGAGTGCTCAGGACCTCAGAATGGGGTGAAGTTTCACCTTCCAACAGGACAACGACCCTAAGCACACAGCCAAGAAATCACATGAGTGGCTTCAGGACAAGTCTCTGAATGTCCTTGAGTGGTCCAGCCAGAGCCTGGACTTGAACCCGATCGAACATCTCTGGAGAGACATGAAAATAGCTGTGCAGCAACGCTCCCCATCCAACCTGACAGAGCTTGAGAGGATCTGCAGAGAAGAATGGGAGAAACTACCCAAATACAGGTGTACCAAGCTTGTAGCATCATACCAAAGAAGACTCGAGGCTGTAATCGTTGCCAAAGGGCTTCAACAAAGTACTGAGTAAAGGGTCTAAATGTCATATGTCCGTTTAAAAAAAATTGTAATGCATTTGCAAAACATATTTTTTTAAATGTTTTTGCTTTGTTGTTATGGGGTATTGTGTGTCGATTGATGAGGATAATTTTGCTTTTTGAATACATTTTTTGGATAAAGCTGTAATTTAACAAAATGTGGAAAAAGTCAAAGGGTTCTGTATACTCTCCGAATTTTGTAGGGAATTATTCACTATAGTTATGTAACTACAAATTAAATAGCCTTTAGCGAAGTAACATTAAATAAAGTTGAATAAAATAAAATGAAGGACTTCTTATGCTGCACTTTTCATTCCCCACAGAAACATTACAGAGCCAGAGCAGAGAGCCAAGGAGGTGCATTTTCTAGGAAAGTATTAGTTTTAGTCATCTAACTATAAAAACATTAACGGGACTCTGTTTATATAGAGAGCCTGTACTAGTGACATACCAAGGCGAGACAAGATAATTTTCAATGTAAAAACACACATGTGATATACACTATATGCTCTCTCCCAAGGAGAGGAAGAGAAATGCAGCTTCAAAGGTTTTTATAGGAGTGAAATTCCATGGTATTGGGCTAATATTTGGCGAACAGTGGTGAGAGAGTGCAGGCCTAGACGAGATGTCAGAATACTGAAAATAATGGAAGACTTGAGAAAGTATTTGATGATTATGTCCACTATTGACCTGA
Organism: Oncorhynchus masou masou; assembly: GCF_036934945.1. Taxonomy (NCBI): domain Eukaryota; kingdom Metazoa; phylum Chordata; class Actinopteri; order Salmoniformes; family Salmonidae; genus Oncorhynchus; species Oncorhynchus masou. The sequence continues at coordinate 28,663,861 of NC_088241.1, read as the reverse complement.
CCTGCCCAACCTCTTCTCTTTTTACTATAATTATCTTGGATCGTGATTAATCGCTGTACAGATAATAAGGCCTATCTGTCATGTAATTTCCATTTCCAGCCATACAGACTGAGAGTGCAGTATAACTGCAGTATGCTGCAAATACTGCATCCAAAAAACACCATATTTTTTACTGCAATAATTTTGCAGCGTAACTGCAGTTAGAGTGCAATATAACTGCCGTTCAACTGCAGTACTCTGCAGTTATTCTACAATTACGTCCAAAGTACCACAGTTGACTGCAGTTACTGCACTTTTACTGTTGTTTCAAAACTTAAATATTTTTTTGGTAAGGGAGCCACTCAGTGGAACTCAATTGTATTGAAGTATTCTTATTTCCTTGAGGTCTTCCCGCTCCCTCTCTGAAGCATAGTGAAGAGATGATTCTATGCTCATTGACAAGTCTGAGCCACAGTAGGGAAGAGACACATATAACAATCTAAGGAAGAGGCCCATTAGCAACTATGTCTGCGCTCTATGGATCCAGCATTAGTCTTACTAATTACTCTCTCTCGCTCCCTGGAAGGGCTTCCTCCTGAATTGTGTCACTATGGAAACAAGGGTTCCCCCATGAACCCAGAAAGTGAGCCAGTCGACAGGAAGATGGAACATTTCCCAGTGTGTGTGTGTGTGTATCTGTATGTGTATCTGTGTGGGGGGATATTCTATGACTCCACTTTGAGAATGTGAAAATGTGAGGTCCCTCAGGAGAGTGAAAGTGTTCGAACTCCAGCACAGGGATGTGGAGAGACACAGTGCATCCTTGCTGAGTGCAGAATGCTGGGGGGATAAGTGACATCAGGCCATATACAAACATTCTTTCTTTTGTGTGTGCAAGCACATTTTTTTGAGTTCACACATTGTTGGCAGCCTTTGAAATCTTCAACGGTGACATAGTAAATTGTCACAGAGTTGCTAGCATGAAGGAAAGATTCTTCTTCGTTGGTGCGTGTCTTTATTGGGAGAGCACATCAGCATGTTTTTTTTTTTTTTTTTTACTATCATGGAAATGCTGATTGAGTGAAAAATAAATAACTAGAGGGAGAAAAGTTTCCCATACTCTAGTGCTGACGATTCTGTTAAAGGGCGGTTATGGTTTGCCATGGTAGTTTCTGGTCAAATGAAAGTTGGTTTTACAAAATCCAAACAGGGCACTTCTGCCCAGAGGAAATGCTTGGCTGCTGGATCCAGCTGCTCTAAGTTTATCCACTATTTTCTCACACAGATAAATCACTTAGCTCAGCAGATGTGCTAAAATACTAGGATCAATTTAGTGAAGAAATAATCAGTAGTTAACTTGTAATTCAACACCTCTAACTTTGTTTTAAGTGAGGTGTCAATTGACAGAAGGTCAATGGTATGGGACTATGTAGCGATTTCGTAAGCCACTGTATAGCCAATAAACAGCATTCTTACATAGGTATTCCTCTGTCCATATGGGATAGGGCAGTGTGCAGAGTGATGACGATTGCATCGTCTGTGGATCTATTGGGCGGTAAGCAAATTGAAGTGGGTCTAGGGTGGCAGGTAAGGTAGAGGTGATATGATCCTTGACTAATCTCTCAAAGCACTTCATCATGACAGAGGTGAGTGCTACAGGGCGGTAGTCGTTAAGTTGTGTACAGGAACAATGGTGGCCATTTTGAATTATGTGGGTACAGCAGACTGGGATAGGGAGAGATTGAATATGCCCGTAAACACACCAGCCATCTGGTCTGTGCATGCTCTGAGGACGTGCCTAGGTATGCTGTCTGGGCCGGCAGCCTTGTGAGGGTTAACACTTTTAAATGTATTACTCACGTTGGCCACTGAGAAGGAGAGCCACAGTCCTTGGTAAAAGGACTGTGTCGGTGGCACTGTGCTATCCTCAAAGTGTGCGAAGAATGTGTTTAGCCTGTCCGGGACAATATGTTGGTCTTGGCGACATGGCTGGTTTTCCTTTTGTAGTGTGTGATTGTCTGTAGTCCCATCCACATATGTCTCGTGTCTGAGCCATTGAATTGCAACTCCACTTTATCTCTATACTGACGTTTAGCTTGATTGATTGCCTTGCAGATTGAATAACTACACAGTTTATATTCTGCCATATTACCAGTCACCTTGCCATGGTTAAATGTGGTAGTTTGCGCTTTCAGTTTTGAACAAATGCTACTATTTATCCACTGTTTCTGGTTGGGGTAGGTTTTAATTGTCACAGTGGGTACTACATCTCCTATACAATTCCTGACAAACTCAGTCACCATATCCATGTATGCGTCTAGATTATTTTCGCAAGCTACCCGGAACATATCCCAGTCCACGTGATCAAAACAATCCTGAAGCGAGGATTCCGATTGGTCAGACCAGTGTTGAATAGTACGAAGTACGGGCACTTCCTGTTTGAGTTTCTGCCTATAGGACGAGAGGAGCCAGATGAAGTCGTGGTCAGATTTTCCGAAAGGGGGCAGGGGAGGGACTTGTATGCATTCCAGAAGTTTGAATAGCAATGGTCGAGAGTCTTAGTTGCGCGAGTAGGACAGTCAATATGTTGATAGAACTTCTGGAATGCAGCCTACTCCTCAGATTTGCTTTGTTAAAATCCATAGCTACAATAAAATGCAGCCTCAGGATATGTGTTTTCCAGTTTGCATAAAGTCCAGTGAAGTTCTTTGAGGGCCGTCGAGGTTTCAGCTTGAAGTGGGATGTAATCGGCCATGGTGATGACTGAGGAGAAATCTCTTGGAAGATAATATGGTCGGCATTTAATTGTGAGGTATTCTAGGTCGGGTGAACAAAATTACTTGAGTTCCTGTATGTTCCTAGAATTACACCATAAGTCATTAATCATGAAACAGACCCCTCCGCCCTTCTGCTTCCCGGAGAAATATTTACTCCTGTCTACGCGATGTACCTCGAGTTCCTCTCCTCCTTCGTCGATGTTTTGGGTCGGCCTCTGGAATAAGTTCAATTGCTCTGGGGAGAGTGAACAAAGGATCTGCTCCGGGGAAGTTGTATTCCTGGTCATAATGCTGGTAGTTTTGGTGAGTTACCGCCGCTCTAATATCCAATAATTCTTCCCAGCTGTATGTAATGACCAAAACATTTCCTGAGCTAATAATGTGAAAAATAGTACATAAAAAAATGAAATACTGCAAAGTTTCCTAAGAGCTAGTCACGATGCTGCCATCTCTAATTCTGTAGTTACTATACCCTAACTGCATTTGAGTAGGTAGTGGCTCCATATAAAAAAATATAAAAAATAAGAGACAGACTTTTTCTTCATTCACCACACGGTTCATCCAACGTGCCTCAATCAAACCAGGAACATTTTTAATCTCTTCAACATCGACTTCCCACGAGACGCCAGATATAACCCCTTTGAGGGGTGCCCTGTTCCTAAGAGACACATACAACACTTCAAACGTATCAAATCGGGTGAGACGTTTTCTGATCCGTGGAAGCACAAAAAATCAAAACAAGCCTGCCTCTCTAGATTCTCACGCGATCAGGTGGTAGCCTGTTTAACTTTGCAATTGGCTGTAAGGGAGTTAGATTTGTCATTGCTCTTCTGCTTTTACTGTCTGGCAAAGTACCAGGATGTTTTGAGAGCAGTTTTGAATCTGAATTTAGAAACTTGAATTTGAAAACTGAATCTGAATGCAAATTTTAAATGATTGTTCGCAAACTTGATAGACAGAAAATGAATGCAATATATACCATTTTATGAATTTGAAATGCAATATTAATTCAATTCTGTTTCAAAACATGAAATACAAGTTCAATTTAGGAATTTAATCATTACATTTGTGCATTAACAATTCAAAAATGTTTAATTAAAATGTAATATCCTGACACAAATTCTAAATGATAAAATTCAAAATCCTAACACAAAGTCAAATTCATAAAATTATAATACAATTTCTGTTGGCACTGAAATTGCTCCATATGAGACTGCTGGTGCAGAGGTCAATGGTTGGGGTGGTGATTACTGAAGGGTCAAGATTGAAAGAGGTAAGTGACCCTGTGTCAAAGTGATGTAATAGATCAAAAAATAGTTCTCACTGGGTACCGACGTCAATGCATCATTTTTTTCATGTTGATTCAACGTAATTTCATTGAAATTACATGGAAACAACGTTGATTCAATCAGTGTGTGCCTCGTGTGATCTTTCAAGACACAGAGCTGTTTGGAAGACAACTTCAGAGAGATGACCTCCATTTTTTCAAACTGAATTCGATAGATGAACCCAAGCACAATATGTTTTTACCCCGAGGAATACTAAGTAATTACTCATGCACCATGTTTGCAACTAGGCACTAAAGTAATACTGCAAAAACTGTGACAAAGCAAATCACTTTTTGTCCTGAATACAAAGCAGCCTAGTTGTTAAGAGCACTGGACCAGTTTCCGAAAGGTCACTGGTTAGAATCCCCAAGATGACTAAGTGAAAAAAATCTGATGTGCCCTCGAGCAAGACACTTTACCCAAAATGCTCCCGTACGTTGCTTTGGATAAGAGTGTCTGCTAAATTACTAAAATGTAAATGAATAAGTACCACTCTCCATGTTTTCAAGCATAGTGGTGGCTGTACCATGTTATGGGTATGCTTGTAATCGTTAAGGACTGGGGAGCTTTTCAGGATAAAAAATAAATGAAATGGTGGTTAGTACAAGCAAAATCCAAGAGGAAGCTGGTTGTCTCTGCTTTCCACCAGACACTGGGAGATGAATTTATCTTTCACCAGTACAATAACATAAAGCACCTGGTCAAATCTACACTGAAGTTGCTTACCAGGAGGACAGTGAATAATTTTTCATTCGGCCTGTAAGACAACAAAATGTGTCAAGGGGTATGAATACTTTCTGTAGGCACTGTACATACCAGCAAACATATTCATATCTATCATACATATAAGCATGCAAATGAGCATATATGCAGTGAGGTCCAAAAGTATTTGGCCAATGACACATCCCATGCTGTCTTGGCTCTACACGCCAACACTTCAGACCTAAAATGATACAATGACCATGAGGTTAAAGTGCAGACTGCCAGTGTGTGTGTGCAAGCTTGCATGTGTGCGTGCATGTGTGAGTGTGTGCATATGTGTCTGCGTGTGTTTGTGTGTTTGCATAACACCTAGGTGATATTTACAGTTGAAGTCAGAAGTTTACATACACTTATGTTGAATCTTTAAAACTCTTTTTCCAACCACTCCACAAATGTCTTGTTAGCAAACTATAGTTTTGGCAAGTCGGTTGGGACATCTACTTTGTGCATGACACAAGTAATTTTTCCAACAATTGTTTACAGACAGATTATTTCATTTACAACTCACTGTATCACAATTCCAGTGGGTCAGAAGTTTACATACACTAAGTTGACTGTGCCTTTAAACAGCTTGGAAAATTCCCGAAAATTATGTCATGGCTTTAGAAGCTTCTGATAGGCTAATTGACATCATTTGAGTAAATTGGAGGTGTACCTGTGAATGTATTTCAAGGACTAACTTCAAACTCAGTGCCTCTTTGCTTGACATCATGGGAAAATCAAAAGAAATAAGCCAAGACCGCAGAATAAAAGTTGTAGACCTCCACAAATCCATCCTTGGGAGCTATGTCCAAACGCCTGAAGGTACCACGTTCATCTGTACAAACACTAGTACGCAAGTATAAACACCATGGGACCACGAAAAGTGCAAATAAATCCCAGAACAACAGCAAGGGACCTTGTGAAGATGCTGGAGGAATCAGGTACAAAATAATCTATATCCACAGTAAAATGAGTCCTATATCGACATAGCCTGAAAGGACGCTCAGCAAGGAAGAAGCCACTGCTCCAAAACCGCCATAAAAAAGCCCGACTATGGTTTGCAACTGCACATGGGGACAAAGATCATACTTTTCGGAGAAATGTCCTCTGGTTTGATGAAACAAAAATAGAACTGTTCGGCCATAATGCCCATCGTTATTTTTGGAGGAAAAAGGGGGAGGCTTGACAGCAAAAGAACACCATCCCATCTATGAAGCACGGGGGTGGCAGCATCATGTTGTGGGGGTGCTTTGCTGCAGGAGGAACTGGTGCACTTCACAAAATACAGTGCCTTGCGAAAGTATTCGGCCTCCTTGAACTTTGCGACCTTTTGCCACATTTCAGGCTTCAAACATAAAGATATAAAACTGTATTTTTTGTGAAGAATCAACAAGTGGGACACAATCATGAAGTGGAACGACATTTATTGGATATTTCAAACTTTTTTAACAAATCAAAAACTGGAAAATTGGGCGTGCAAAATTATTCAGCCCCTTTCCTTTCAGTGCAGCAAACTCTCTCTAGAAGTTCAGTGAGGATCTCTGAATGATCCAATGTTGACCAAAATGAGTAATGACGATAAATACAATCCACCTGTGTGGAATCAAGTCTCCGTATAAATGCACCTGCACTGTGATAGTCTCAGAGGTCTGTTAAAAGCGCAGAGAGCATCATGAAGAACAAGGAACACACCAGGCAGGTCCGAGATACTGTTGTGAAGAAGTTTAAAGCCGGATTTCGATACAAAAGGATTTCCCAAGCTTTAAACATCCCAAGGAGCACTGTGCAAGCTATAATATTGAAATGGATGGAGTATCAGACCACTGCAAATCTACCAAGACCTAGCCGTCCCTCTAAACTTTCAGCTCATACAAGGAGAAGACTGATCAGAGATGCAGCCAAGAGGCCCATGATCACTCTGGATGATCTACAGCTGAGGTGGGAGACTCTGTCCATAGGACAACAATCAGTCATATATTGCACAAATCTGGCCTTTATGGAAGAGTGGCAGGAAGAAAGCCATTTCTTAAATATATCCATAAAAAGTGTCATTTAAAGTTTGCCACAAGCCACCTGGGAGACACACCAAACATGTGGAAGAAGGTGCTCTGGTCAGATGAAACCAAAATTGAACTTTTTGGCAACAATGCAAAACGTTATGTTTGGCGTAAAAGCAACACAGCTCATCACCCTGAACACAACATCCCCACTGTCAAACATGGTGGTGGCAGCATCATGGTTTGGGCCTGCTGTTCTTCAGCAGGGACAGGGAAGATGGTTAAAATTGATGGGAAGATGGATAGAGCCAAATACAGGACCATTCTGGAAGAAAACCTGATGGAGTCTGCAAAAGACCTGAGACTGGGACGGAGATTTGTCTTCCAACAAGACAATGATCCAAAACATAAAGCAAAATCTACAATGGAATGGTTCAAAAATAAACATATCCAGGTGTTAGAATGGCCAAGTCAAAGTCCAGACCTGAATCCAATCGAGAATCTGTGGAAAGAACTGAAAACTGCTGTTCACAAATGCTCTCCATCCAACCTCACTGAGCTCGAGCTGTTTTGCAAGGAGGAATGGGAAAAAATGTCAGTCTCTCAATGTGCAAAACTGATAGAGACATACCCCAAGCGACTTACAGCTGTAATCGCAGCAAAAGGTGGCGCTACAAAGTATTAACTTAAGGGGGCTGAATAATTTTGCACGCCCAATTTTTCAGTTTTTGATTTGTTAAAAAGTTTGAAATATCCAATAAATGTCGTTCCATTTCATGATTGTGTCCCACTTGTTGTTGATTCTTCACAAAAAAATACAGTTTCATATCTTTATGTTTGAAGCCTGAAATGTGGCAAAAGGTCGCAAAGTTCAAGGGGGGCGAGTACTTTCGCAAGGCATTGTAGATGGCTTCATGAGGTAGGAAAATTACGTGGATATATTGAAGCAACATCTCAGGACATCAGTCAGGAAGTTAAAGCTTGGTTGCAAATGGGTTTTCCAAATGGACAATGACCCCAAGCATACTTCCAAAGTTGTGGCAAATTGGCTTAAGGACAACAAAGTCAAGGTATTGGAGTAGCCATCACAAAGCCCCAATCCCATAGAAAATGTGTGGGCAAAACTGAAAAAGTGTGTGCGAGCAAGGAGGCCTACAAACCTGACTCAGTTACACCAGCTCTGTCAGGAGGAATGGGCCAAAATTCACCCAACTTATTGTGGGGAGCTTGTGGAAGGCTACCCATAATGCTTGACCCATATTAAACTATTTGATGGCAATGCTACCAAATACTAATTGAGTGTATGTAAACCTCTGACCCACTGGGAATGTAATGAAAGAAACAAAAGCTGAAATAAACCATTCTCTCTACTATTATTCTGACATTTCACATTCTTAAAATAAAGTGGTGATCCTAACTAACTAACCTAATACAGTGAATTTGTACTTGGGTTAAATGTCAGGAATTGTGATAAACTGAGTTTAAATGTATTTGGCTAAGGTGTATGTAAACCTCCAACTTCAACTGTATCTATATCTTCCCATGTTTATTTACTTGCCATGTTGCAATGGTCCTATGGCGTTATTGTCAGTTTTTCGTATGTGAAAATGTAAAAGCTATTATGGCTGTTGAAATGCGACAAACCTGCTAAATGACCTTAGCTCAACAAGTAAACATATCCGTTGACATTAATGGTAGCATATTGTTTTTACATACTTGCTAATCATTTTCAGATTCTGTCAAAAAATCTGTTAGCAGATCTGAGCGCCATTTCACAAACATGCCGAATGGTTGACTCTATTTGAGGTTTGTTAGGCTAGTTGTAAGACAATCCATTTGGCAAAAACAATGTTTGAAGCACAAAGAGCACAATTGGATCCAGGGACAATTACTGTAGGCTATTGGTAAAGAGAGTTCAAAGTCCTGGTTTTCACTGCCCAAATATCTTGTTTATTACCATTGGCCAAGACTTCCCAAAGATACATCAGAACCAGATGATAGGCGGCCATGTTGTCACCAGTCCCAGCATGCATCTGTGTGGCATCACATCACTGATTTTGATGACAGCTGCTATGTTGAGGTACATTTTGAATTTTAACTATGTGCATTGCCCACTGCTTGACCTTACGTAGTGTTTCTCAACCATTTTTGTATCAGAGACTGCTAGCTATGGTCCTTTCTCCTTTGAGGACTGTTTACATTAAATCTAGCACTTGAGAATTGACTAAATCAGTGTCGGCTAACCATGTCATAGACCTATTAGAATCCTTTTAGGGACCAGAGGTTGAGAAACACTACTGCACATCCTACCTTTGGCCTAGAACATGATTCACAACAAACTCATAAAATGTTTTGGGAGAGTTACTCAATACTGCCAAGACTCCACACTCTTTTGGAATGATACCCTACATTCCGAAAAAGAAGAGAAACACAATTCATTCACTCCATTCCACCGTTGTCACATCGATTAGTGTAGGTCAGCTGTTGAGTGCAGTGAAAATCTCCAGTCCCTGTCTGGTTGGTGGTACTGATGAGAGATGGCAGGTAGTACTAGGTGGATTCCACCAGCTTTGTACAACTTTTAGGGCAGCATATGTATATACATGGTTCATGTCTAAATTGCTCAGTCAATTTGGTTGGGAATCATTGATGGATAGCAATATTCAAATGTTATCTCTCATTTTCAATCAAATTTAAGTCAGGTCGGAGACTGGACCACTCAGGAACACAAACCACTTCTTGGATGTGTCTTTGGCCTTAAATTGTGTGTAATTGTCCTGCTGACAAATAAAACTCTATCCCAGGTTTAAGGCTTCAGGATTTGTGGCAAGTTCTCCTCTAATTTTTTTGCTGGGATTTGCTCCTTTTATATTTAATTTGATCCTGGCACAGTTGTCACCTTGTTCAGTGAAGGTCAGCTGCTGAGTGCAGTGAAAAGGCTCAAGCCCCTGTCTGTTTGATGGTACTGATGAGAGATGGCAGCTAGCCTAGCATACTGTAGTAACAAGGCACAAATATTTTAGTGGGTTTTACAATGTACAAAGAATTGTCAATAAACAAAAAAACATCTTCAAATCAAACTGGTGTAGACGTTACCGTGAAATGCTTGCTTTTGAGACCTTCCCAATGATGCAGAGTTAAAAAAAGTCAAATAGTAACATGAAGAAAAATATAAAATACAAAAGAATGGAGCTACAGAGTACCAGTACAAGTACGAGGTATTCGAGGTAGATACAGTATGTACATGAAGGCAGGGTCAAGTGACGAGGCATCAGGATAGATAATAATATGATTCAAATACAGTACAGAGTAGCAGCAGCAAATGATAAGTGCAAAACTGTGTGTGTGTGTGTGTGTGTGTGTGTGTGTGTGTGTGTGTGTGTGTGTGTGTGTGTGTGTGTGTGTGTGTGTGTGTGTGTGTGTGTGTGTGTGTGTGTGTGTGTGTGTGTGTGTGTGTGTGTGTGTATGGGGTGTCAAATGCTGTTGAAGTGCTAACAGTCAGTATCTGTATAAAATGTGTGAAATGCTTGTTAATGTATGTGATGTCAACAGTGTTATATTTTCTGGTTGACCTCAATATTGACTGGCTTTCATCATGCCTAAAATAGTGTATAAGCGATCATACAAGGTCTTTTGTAATGTTTCCTATGTTGAAGATGTGAAAAAAATTTGTTCATCTGATGTGTGTAATAAGGAACACTTGAAGCATTTATGAAATAGCTTTTTCAGGTTACTGACAGGCATGAGCACATAAAGAAACTGACTGTTTAAAATGCCAAATCCACATGGATAGATGAATAATTGAAACACTGTATGGCTGATAGAGATGAGACTAAGGGAATGGCAAATAAGTCTGGCAACGCAGCAGATTGGCAAACATGAGATATCACGTAACTAATGGACGGATCGACATTTGCAGAATGGTTACCTCGAGGATAATGGGGGAGGATCATGCTTTTTCAATTTCAGTCAAGAGGACGGTTTAGTATTTTTTTTACATCTGCAACAGTCCAGTGGAGGGTCATGTAATTTGTAATTGATGAAATTTCTATGTTTCTCAGTGTTTTAGAATGAGTTGCTTATTAGACTGTATATCGATGTGTGCCTGACGCCGCCACTGATTCTCCTGGCCACACAATATCAGGTGCGCCTATAGGATATTTAGTGTGGTCTCAATCAAATGGTCCATAGCCTATATGCTATAGGAAGTGTATGCTTGGAGAAGCACAGAGCAAAGTTATATTTCTAAGATAGCTGCTGGGATGGTGTAAATACACCTAGGCTGCATTACACCCTCCAATGGATATTCCAACCCAGAGCCCCAGCCTGCTCTGCTCTTGCACAAAAACATTTTTGTGTTCTGCCTAACCAAAGGCTTTGCGGTGTAGGCCTGGAGTGGCGGAGAAGAGTCAAATGCTTCTTCGGAAAATCGTTTTTGATTAGGCCTACATTTATCAGCAGCCGCGGCACTGTCAAATGGACAGCTTATGGTTCTGAAAGTAGGCAATTTCAAGTAGGCATAATTAATTTAATCCGTCTTCATTTTAATTAGACTAACATCAAGAGGGCTCTGTGTTGGAGCCTATTTTAAGAAATAAGAGGTAGGGCTATCATGTTTCAGGTAAGACCCAAATGCAGACTGTGTTGAAGTAACAATGTTTATTACAGCAACATGCAAACAACAGGTCAAGGCAGACAGGGGTCGATAATCCAGAGTGGTGGGGCAAAAGTACAGGACGGCAGGCAGGCTCAGATCAGGCAGAGATCAGTAATCCAGAGTGGTGGGGCAAAAGTACAGGACGGCAGGCAGGCTCATATCAGGCAGAGATCAGTAATCCAGAGTGGTGCGGCAAAAGTACAGGACGGCAGGCAGGCTCATATCAGGCAGAGATCAGTAATCCAGAGTGGTGCGGCAAAAGTACAGGACGGCAGGCAGGCTCATATCAGGCAGAGATCAGTAATCCAGAGTGGTGGGGCAAAAGTACAGGACGGCAGGTAGGCTCATATCAGGCAGAGATCAGTAATCCAGAGTGGTGGGGCAAAGGCACAGGACGGCAGGTAGGCTGAGATCAGGCAGAGATCAGTAATCCAGAGTAGGGGCAAAGGTACAGGACGGCAGGTAGGCTCATATCAGGCAGAGATCAGTAATCCAGAGTAGGGGCAAAAGTACAGGACGGCAGGTAGGCTCAGATCAGGCAGAGATCACTAATCCAGAGTGGTGGGGCAAAAGTACAGGACGGCAGGTCGGCTCATATCAGGCAGAGATCAGTAATCCAGAGTGGTGGGGCAAAGGTACAGGACGGCAGGTAGGCTCATATCAGGCAGAGATCAGTAATCCAGAGTGGTGGGGCAAAAGTACAGGACGGCAGGTCGGCTCAGATCAGGCAGAGATCAGTAATCCAGAGTGGTGGGGCAAAAGTACAGGACGGCAGGCAGGCTCATATCAGGCAGAGATCAGTAATCCAGAGTGGTGGGGCAAAAGTACAGGACGGCAGGCAGGCTCATATCAGGCAGAGATCAGTAATCCAGAGTGGTGGGGCAAAAGTACAGGACGGCAGGCAGGCTCATATCAGGCAGAGATCAGTAATCCAGAGTGGTGGGGCAAAAGTACAGGACGGCAGGTAGGCTCATATCAGGCAGAGATCAGTAATCCAGAGTGGTGGGGCAAAGGTACAGGACGGCAGGTAGGCTCAGATCAGGCAGAGATCAGTAATCCAGAGTGGTGGGGCAAAGGTACAGGACGGCAGGTAGGCTCATATCAGGCAGAGATCAGTAATCCAGAGTGGTGGGGCAAAGGTACAGGACGGCAGGTAGGCTCATATCAGGCAGAGATCAGTAATCCAGAGTGGTGGGGCAAAGGTACAGGACGGCAGGTAGGCTCATATCAGGCAGAGATCAGTAATCCAGAGTGGTGGGGCAAAGGTACAGGACGGCAGGTAGGCTCAGATCAGGCAGAGATCAGTAATCCAGAGTAGGGGCAAAGGTACAGGACGGCAGGTAGGCTCATATCAGGCAGAGATCAGTAATCCAGAGTAGGGGCAAAAGTACAGGACGGCAGGTAGGCACAGATCAGGCAGAGATCAGTAATCCAGAGTGGTGGGGCAAAAGTACAGGACGGCAGGTAGGCTCATATCAGGCAGAGATCAGTAATCCAGAGTGGTGGGGCAAAAGTACAGGACGGCAGGCAGGCTCATATCAGGCAGAGATCAGTAATCCAGAGTGGTGGGGCAAAAGTACAGGACGGCAGGCAGGCTCATATCAGGCAGAGATCAGTAATCCAGAGTGGTGGGGCAAAGGTACAGGACGGCAGGCAGGCTCAGATCAGGCAGAGATCAGTAATCCAGAGTAGGGGCAAAGGTACAGGACGGCAGGTAGGCTCATATCAGGCAGAGATCAGTAATCCAGAGTAGGGGCAAAAGTACAGGACGGCAGGTAGGCACAGATCAGGCAGAGATCAGTAATCCAGAGTAGGGGCAAAGGTACAGGACGGCAGGCAGACTCCAAATCAGGGTGTGACAGGCCTACCTGTTTGACAGACAAAATTAGGCTATAGGCTGCTTTAGCCATAGATTTGTCAGTCAATTCCTCCACCCACCATGCACTCTAGCCTTCCTCTGTGTCAGTGAAGGGCTGTTAAGTTAAAACCAAGACTCGTAATTAGGGGGTATAAGAGGGTAAAGAAAATGACAAAAAACACAGGCTGATTATATAAAGTGCTTTATGCTAGAACAAGCTGTAAAACATCTGGGAAAGATGTGACTCCGATGTATATGGGGATATCATTGTTTTGTTTCACATTGAGGCTGAGCAACAACCTATAGCCAAGGAGACAAAATATGTACTTTGAATTGGAACTAATCTAATTATGTCACTTTTATTTTTTACCTTTTATTTAACTAGTCAAGTCATATAAGAACAAATTCTTATTTACAATGATGGCCTACCCTACAGTAAGCCTAGAATACAGAGTATGTCCTCAGGCATGGAGGGAGGCAAAGGTAATTCCGCTGCCTAAAAAGGGCAAGCACCCTTTAATAGATCACAGCAGACCAATCAGCCTGTTACCGGTGCCAAGCAAACTTTTGTAAAAAATTGTGTTCGACCAAATACAATGCTACTTTACAGAAAACAAATTAACAGGGAAAGGCACTCAACATGCTCGGCACTGACACACATGGCTGATGATTGGCTGTAAGAAATTGCTAATAAGAAGATTGTGGGAGCTGTTTTGTTAGGCTTCAGTGCAACCTTTGATATTATTGATCGTATCATATTGCTGAAAAAACATACCTGTTATAGATTAAAATCCTTTTCCTTATCATGGATGTACAGTTACCTATCCAACAGAACACAGAGGTTTTTCGTTAATGGAAGCCTCTAATGCAGATTCGGTTGAGTGTGGTGTACCACAGGGTCGCCGGCTTGGACCATTATTGTTTTTTACTAATGACCTTCCACTGATCATGAATAATGCCTGTGTCCATGTACGTGGATGATTCAACAGTATACACGTCGGCAGCAATAGTAAAGTAAATAACTGACACCCTTAACATATGGTAACTAGTAATAGGCTGGTGCTAAATATCACCAGAAAAATATTTAAGTTTAATTTTTGGGACAATTCACTCGCTCAACCCTATACCTCATCTGGATCTGTTATTTAATAATGAGCGAGTTGAAGAGACTAAACTGCTGGTTACTAAAATGAGAAGAGGTCTGTCCATGATTCTATTGTATTTATTGTATTGTATTGTATTTATTATGGATCCCCATTAGCTTCTTTCTTGATATCTCAGTCAACCAGACAGGTCTTACAGGCCCTAGTTTTGTTGCACCTAGCCTACTGAAAATTGCAGTTGGACCAAAAACAGAGCAGCAGGTATTGCACTTAGATGTACACAGAGTGCGAATGTCAACGACATGCATGTCAATCTCCCCTGGCTCAAAGTTGAGGAGAGGGCTGCATCACTGCATCACTATTGGTCTTTGTGCGAGGTGTTGATGTGTTAAAGGTACCAAAAGGTCTGTTCAAGCAGTTGGCAAACAGTTCGGACACTCATCGGTATCACACAAGACATGCAACCAAAGATCTCTTCACAGTCCCCAGGTCCAGAGCAGAGGCTGGGAAACACACAGTGTTAAAAATAGAGCCATGATTACATTTAACTTTTTTGCTAGCCCAGGTAACTCAAGCTAGCAATAAATGGCTGAATTGAAGTGTTTCCTGTTTGCACCACATGAAGAGAAACTATTATGACCACTCTATGAAAGGGGAGACTCACAAATACATACATCTGTTGCTCTATGTTTGTCACACATACTCCTGCTTTCTCCATCTGGTGCTCGACGTCGCCGGTCTACTAACCACTGGTCCTGGAAACCCACATTGCGTACACCTGGCAACCATCATTGCGCACACCTGTTCCCCATCGTTAAGCACACCTGGACTTCATCACCACCCTCATTACTCTCCCTTCATATAGCCCTCACCAACCTCACTCGTCAGGCAGTGTTGTTTCTGTTTTCATGTCCAGATGCGTTGCTTGTTTTGTAACTCTCCATGATCGTTATTATTAAGCTCACCATCTGCACCTGCTTCCTGACTCCCTGTGTCTTTGTAACAGAACATTGCCTCTGAAATCATGGAAGCAGCAGATGATTACACCATCTTCCAGACAGTTTAGGAACAGGGTCATCTACTCCACCAACACCACAACCAGCATTCTCCACCTCCTTGACACCACCAGCAAAGTTCTCCATACCTCTGAAGGAGGTCCTCCTACCATGGGTTGTCACAGGGAGCCAGTTCCCCAGCCTACCCAGCCATCCACCCAGGTCAGTGATGCCCAACTGTCCCTTCAGGAGAAGTATGATGGCACTCCATCGAAATGCTGTGGTTTCCTACACCAGTGCTCCCTCTATTTTGCCTATCAGATGGAAGCCCCCTCCACCGAGAGGTCCAAGGTTGCCATGGTGATTTCCCTGCTGTCCGGACAGGTGGTGGAGTGGGCAATGGCCATCTGGGAGAGAGAAGAGGAGCTGGGTGCCTATGAAAGGTTCAGGGCGGTCTACAACCATCGTCCTGAGAGGGAGGTGAGGAACTTTTCCAACTTCAGCAGGGTGCCCAGACAGTTGAGGAGTATGCCAGCACCTTTTGGACTATGGCAGCCTTCAGTGGATGGAATGAGCTGGTGCTCCTTACTCTATTCAGGAGTGGACTGTGCAAAGAGGTCCAGATGGAGTTGGGTTGACAACATATCCTTGGATGCTCTCATTGCAATAGCCATCTGTCTGGATAACCTTCTTTGGGAGCGTCGGTGTCCAACTCACCCCCCTCCTTTGGCTGTCCTGAGGCAGAGCCTGAACCCATAGAGGTAGGGGCCACACACCTCTCTGTAGCAGAGCGGCGTTGCTGGCGATAGCTGGAGCTCTGACCCTATTGAGGCCAGGAGGGGTACCAGAAGGGCGGCCCTATGAGCAGAAGGTCGGCCTTCCGTCTCCCAGGTAGGCGTGAGTACTCTATTATCATTGTTATCCTCCAAATCCTTTCTGATTCCCATTTCTCTGGCTGTCCCTCAAGTGTTGTCTCTACAGCTCTAGTGGACTCCGGTGCCACGGAAGTTTATCGACCAAGCCCTTGCCTCCTCCCTGAACTTAATCTCATTTTCAGGTCTCTCCAGAGATGTTTGACCGGGTTCAAGTCTGGGCTCTGGCTAGGTCAGTCAAGGACATTTAGAGACTTGTCCTGAAGCCACTCCTGTGTTGTCCTGGCTGTGTGCTTAGGGTCATTGTCCTTTTGGAAGGTGAACCTTCACCCCAGTCTGAGGTCCTGTGCTATCTGGAGCAGGTTTTCATCAAAGATCTCTCTGTACTTTGCTCCGTTCATCGTTGCCTTGATCCTGACTAGTCTCCCAGTCCCTGCCGCTGAACAACATCCCCACAGCATGATGCTGCCACCACCATGCTTCACCATATGGATGGTGCCAGGTTTCCTCCAGACGTGATTCTTGTCATTCAGGCCAAAGAGTTCAATCTTGGTTTCATCAGACCAGAGAATCTTGTTTCTCATGGTCTGAGAGTCTTTAGGTGCCTTTTGGCAAACTCCAAGCGGTCTGTCATGTGCCTTTTACTGAGGAGTGGCTTCCGTCTGGCCACTCTACCATAAAGGCCTGATTGGTGGAGTGTTGCAGAGATGGTTGTCCTGGAAGGTTCTCCCATCTCCACAGAAGAACTCTAGAGCTCTGTCGGAGTGGCCATCCTGTTCTTGTTCACCTCCCTGACCAAGGCCTTTCTCCCCCGATTGCTCATTTGTCTGGTGGCCAGCTCTAGGAAGAGTCTTGGTGGATCCAAACTTCTTCCATTTAAGAATGATGGAGGCCACTGTGTTCTTGGGGATTTTCAATGCTGCAGACATTTTTTTTGGTACCCTTTCCCAGTATTGTGCCTCTCGGAGTTCTACGGACAATACCTTCGACATCATGGCTTGGTTTTTGCTCTGACATGCATCTTCAACTGTGGGACCATATATAGACAGTTGTGAGCCTTTCCAAATCATGTCCAATCAATTAAATTTACCACAGGTGTCATGTCTTGTTATGTCTGTTCCTGTCCTTTCTCTTCACTCTGTCTCTCTCTGCTGGTCTTTTTAGGTTACCTTCTCTGTCTCTCATTCTTCAGCTGTTCTACATCTCCCCTAACTAGCTCATTCACTCTTTCCCACCTGTTCTCTCTTCCCCCTCTGATTAGGTCTCTATTTCTCTCTCTGTTCCTGCTACTTTCAGTGTCTGATTCTTGTTTGTGTTTTTGATGCCAGAAGCAAGCTGTCGTCTCGTTTGCTTCCACCTTGTCCTATCCTGTCGGAGTCTGCCTGGCAGGTGCATCCTGCATTATACTAACGTTCTTTTTGTTCCATTGACAACGTTGGAAGAGGATTTATGCCATTCCTGTTTTTCATTAAAGAACTCTGTTTTCTGTTAAAACCGCTTTTGGGTCTTCACTCAAGTACATAACAGAAGAATCAGACCAAGAATGGACCCAGCGGCTCCGGACCCTTTTCACTCCGCCGTCGAGATCCAGGGAGCGATGCTAGGCAGACACGAGGAGGAATTGTCTGCTGCTCGACATGCCGTTGAGACCCTGGCCGTCCAAGTCTCCGACCTCACAAGACAGGTTCACCAACTCCACCTCGATCCACCGCCCACTTCCAGGGTTTCCGAGTCTCCGGAGCCCAGGATCAACAACCCGCCGTGTTACTCTGGGGAGCCCACTGAGTGCCGCTCATTCCTCACTCAGTGTGATGTGGTGTTCTCTCTCCAGCCCAACACTTACTCCAGGAGTGCAGCCCGCATCGCCTACGTCATTTCTCTCCTTACCGGACGGGCGCGTGAGTGGGGCACGGCAATCTGGGAGGCGAGGGCTGAGTGTATTAACCAGTATCAGGACTTTAAGGAGGAGATGATACGGGTTTTTGACCGTTCTGTTTTTGGGGAGGAGGCTTCCAGGGCCCTGTCTTCTCTATGTCAGGGGAATCGATCCATAACGGATTATTCTATTGAGTTTCGCACTCTCGCTGCCTCTAGTGACTGGAACGAGCCGGCTTTGCTCGCTCGTTTTCTGGAGGGTCTCCTCGTCGAGGTTAAGGATGAGATCCTCTCCCGGGAGGTTCCTTCCAGTCTGGACTCCTTAATAGCTCTCGCTATTCGCATAGAGCGACGGTTTGATCTTCGTCGCCGAGCTCGTGGAAAGGAGCTCGCGTTCTCCGTTGCTCCCCTCTCCACATCACTGCCACCTGCCGCATCACTGCCACCCTCCTCCGCCGGCTCGGATGCTGAGCCTATGCAGCTGGGGGTATCCGCATCTCGGCCAAGGAGAAGGAACGGAGAATCACCAATCGCCTCTGTCTCTACTGCGGCTCCGCTGGTCATTTTGTCACCTCATGTCCAGTAAAAGCCAGAGCTCATCAGTAAGAGGAGGGCTACTGGTGAGCGCAACTACTCAGGCCTCTCCTTCTGGATCACGCACTACCTTTCCGGTCCATCTCCGCTGGCCCGGTTCATCTGCTTCCTGCAGTGCCTTGATAGACTCTGGGGCGGAGGGCTGTTTTATGGACGAGACCTGGGCTCGGGAACATGACATTCCTCTCAGACAGTTAGGGGAGCCCACGGCCTTGTTCGCTTTAGATGGTAGTTCTCTCCCCAAGATTCAGCGTGAGACGCTGCCTTTAACCCTCACTGTCTCTGGTAATCATAGCGAAACCATTTCTTTTTTAATTTTTCGTTCACCTTTTACACCTGTTGTTTTGGGTCATCCCTGGCTAGTGCGCCATAACCCTTCTATTAATTGGTCTAGTAATACTATCCTATCCTGGAATGTTTCTTGTCATGTGACCTGTTTAATGTCTGCTATCCCTCCTGTTTCCTCTGTCTCTTCTTCACAGGAGGAGCCTGGCGATTTGACAGGGGTGCCGGAGGAGTATCACGATCTGCGCACGGTGTTCAGTCGTTCCAAGGCCACTTCTCTCCCTCCACACCGGTCGTATGACTGTAGTATTGATCTCCTTCCGGGAACTACTCCCCCGGGGTAGATTATACTCTCTGTCGGCTCCCGAACGTAAGGCTCTCGAGGATTATTTGTCGGTTTCGCTCGACGCCGGTACCATAGTCTCCTCCTCCTCTCCCGCCGGAGCGGGGTTTTTTTTTGTTCAGAAGAAGGACGGGTCCCTGCGCCCATGCGTGGATTATCGAGGGCTGAATGACATAACAGTTAAGAATCGTTATCCGCTTCCTCTTATGTCTTCAGCCTTCGAGATCCTGCAGGGAGCCAGGTTTTTCACCAAATTGGACCTTCGTAACGCCTACCATCTCGTGCGCATCAGGGAGGGGACGAGTGGAAGACGGCGTTTAACACTCCGTTAGGGCACTTTGAATACCGGGTTCTTCCTTTCGGCCTCGTTAACGCTCCAGCTGTCTTTCAGGCACTAGTTAACGACGTCCTGAGAGACATGCTGAACATTTTTGTTTTCGTTTACATGGACGATATCCTGATTTTTTCACCGTCTCTCTCGATTCATGTTCAGCACGTGCGACGCGTCCTCCAGCGCCTTTTGGAGAACTGTCTTTATGTGAAGGCTGAGAAGTGCACTTTTCATGCCGCCTCTGTCCCTTTTCTCGGTTCCGTTATTTCCGCTGAGGGCATTAAGATGGATCCCGCTAAGGTCCAGGCTGTCATTGATTGGCCCGTTCCTAAGTCACGCGTCGAGCTGCAGCGCTTTCTGGGCTTCGCTAATTTCTATCGTCGTTTCATCCGTAATTTCGGTCAGGTGGCAGCTCCCCTCACAGCCCTTACTTCTGTTAAGACGTGCTTTAAGTGGTCCGTTTCCGCCCAGGGAGCTTTTGATCTTCTTAAGAATCGTTTTACATCCGCACCTATTCTTGTTACACCTGACATCTCTAGTCAGTTTGTTGTTGAGGTTGACGCGTCAGAGGTGGGCGTGGGAGCCATTCTTTCTCAGCGCTCTCTCTCTGACGGCAAGGTCCATCCTTGCGCGTTTTTCTCTCATCGCTTATCGCCGTCAGAACGTAACTATGATGTTGGTAATCGCGAACTGCTCGCCATCCGCTTAGCCCTAGGCGAATGGCGACAGTGGTTGGAGGGGGCGACCGTTCCTTTTGTCGTTTGGACTGACCATAGGAACCTTGAGTACATCCGTTCAGCCAAACGACTTAATGCGCGTCAGGCTCGTTGGGCTCTGTTTTTCGCTCGTTTCGAGTTTGTTATTTCTTATCGTCCGGGCTCAAAAAACACCAAGCCTGATGCTTTATCTCGTCTCTTCAGTTCTTCTGAGGTCTCCACCGACCCCGAGGGGATTCTCCCTGAGGGGCGTGTTGTCGGGTTGACTGTCTGGGGAATTGAGAGGCAGGTAAAGCAAGCACTCGCTCACACTCCGTCGCCGCGAGCTTGTCCTAGGAACCTTCTGTTCGTTCCCGTTCCTACTCGTCCGGCCGTTCTTCAGTGGGCCCACTCTGCCAAGTTAGCCGGCCACCCCGGCGTTCGGGGTACGCCGCTTCCATTCGCCAGCGTTTCTGGTGGCCCACTCGGGAACGTGACGCGCGTCGATTTGTCGCCGCTTGTTCGGTCTGCGCGCAGACTAAATCTGGGAACTCTCCTCCTGCCGGCCGTCTCAGACCGCTTCCCATTCCCTCTCGACCGTGGTCTCACATCGCTTTAGATTTTATCACCGGACTGCCTTCATCAGCGGGGAAGACAGTTATTCTTACGGTTGTCGATAGATTCTCTAAGGCGGCTCATTTCATTCCTCTCGATAAGCTCCCTTCTGCTAAGGAGACGGCTCAGATCATTATCGAGAATGTTTTCCGAATTCATGGCCTTCCGTCTGACGTCGTTTCCGACAGAGGCCCGCAGTTCACGTCTCAATTTTGGAGGGAGTTTTGCCGTTTGATTGGGGCTTCCGTCAGTCTCTCGTCCGGCTTTCATCCCCAGTCTAACGGTCAAGCCGAACGGGCCAATCAGACTGTTGGTCGCATTTTACGCAGTCTTTCTTTTCGTAACCCTGCGTCTTGGTCAGAACAGCTCCCCTGGGCAGAGTACGCCCACAACTCGCTTCCCTCGTCTGCTACCGGTCTATCCCCTTTTCAGAGTAGCCTCGGGTACCAGCCTCCGCTGTTCTCATCTCAGCTCGCCGAGTCCTGCGTCCCCTCCGCTCAGGCTTTTGTCCAGCGTTGCGAGCGCACCTGGAAGGGGGTCAGGTCGGCACTTTGCCGTAATAGGGCGCAGACTGTGAGGGCCGCTAATAAGCGTAGGACCAAGAGTCCTAGATATTGTTGCGGTCAGAGAGTATGGCTCTCCACTCAGAACCTTCCCCTTAAGACAGCTTCTCGCAAGTTGGCCCCGCGGTTCATTGGTCCGTTCCGTATTTCTCAGGTCATTAATCCTGTCGCAGTGCGACTTCTTCTCCCGCGCTATCTTCGTCGCGTTCACCCGGTCTTCCATGTCTCCTGTGTTAAGCCCGTTCTTCGCGCCCCCGCTCGTCCCTCCCCCCCATCCTTGTCGAGGCGCACCCATCTACAGGGTTCGTAAGATTTTGGACATGCGCCCTCGGGGCCGTGGTCATCAGTACCTAGTGGATTGGGAGGGGTACGGTCCTGAGGAGAGGAGTTGGGTTCCCTCTCGGGACGTGCTGGACCGTTCGCTGATCGATGATTTCCTCCGTTGCCGCCAGGTTTCCTCCTCGAGTGCGCCAGGAGGCGCTCGGTGAGTGGGGGGGTACTGTCATGTCTTGTTATGTCTGTTCCTGTCCTTTCTCTTCACTCTGTCTCTCTCTGCTGGTCTTTTTAGGTTACCTTCTCTGTCTCTCATTCTTCAGCTGTTCTACATCTCCCCTAACTAGCTCATTCACTCTTTCCCACCTGTTCTCTCTTCCCCCTCTGATTAGGTCTCTATTTCTCTCTCTGTTCCTGCTACTTTCAGTGTCTGATTCTTGTTTGTGTTTTTGATGCCAGAAGCAAGCTGTCGTCTCGTTTGCTTCCACCTTGTCCTATCCTGTCGGAGTCTGCCTGGCAGGTGCATCCTGCATTATACTAACGTTCTTTTTGTTCCATTGACAACGTTGGAAGAGGATTTATGCCATTCCTGTTTTTCATTAAAGAACTCTGTTTTCTGTTAAAACCGCTTTTGGGTCTTCACTCAAGTACATAACAACAGGTGGACTCCAATCAAGTTGTAGAAACATCTCAAGGATGATCAATGGAAACAGGATGCACCTGAGCTCAATTTCGAGTCTCATAGTAAAGGGTTTGAATACTTATGTAAATAATACATTTGCAAATATGTGCTCGCTTTGTTGTTACAGGCTATTGTGTGTAGATTTTAGAATAAGGCTATACCATAACAAAATGTGGAAAAAGTAAAGGGGTCTGAATACTTTCCGATGTCACTGTTTTACAGATGGTCCATAGAAAGTTTAAAAAAATATAGGCAATATATTTCATATCAGTATGGGTTACAGGCCCCGGCATTGAGTGCTGATGGTCGATCACATTGTCTTCTCAGATGTGTTTATATTCTGACTGACTCTAGAAGTGGTCATTAACCAGGGTTTGTCTTATGTGGACACTGCCTTCCTGGTCAGTGCGACTGACCCTGAGTGGTCCTTCACCAGGGGTGGCTTTGACATGGCTTCACTTTTCCAATTGAATCGTGAGTGTGGTCAGTGAAAGTGTCATACTGACTCCTGTCTTGATCCTCGCTGTAATACTCTCTCTATCCCTTTTGTATTTACCCCCCCCCCTCTAGCTTCCTCCCTCCTCTCAGTGTCAGACTAAGGAATTATAACAGGATGTACCTAGCATCATGTCACCTTGTCCCAGCCTTGAACGAACCTCAAAAAATAAAAGAGACTGAACGTTCTGTCTGTCACAAACTCACGGTCATTTTGTGGTGCTTCATGCAGCCTCGTATTCAGGGTTGACAAATCTCCTAAACTTTGGGAGTTTTACTGTAACATCCCTCAATTGTTATTAAATTTGACAAACCATGAACAAATGTTAATATTTAAATGCAGAAGGTAAGACAGTTAAATTCCACTAACATGACAGAATTCCTGATTAGTGTGACATTAAGAGGCATTATTGGGACCCGTGGTGAGGAGTGATAGAAAGAGTGTCATTTTTCAGCTTTGTCCAAATGTATGCCCTAATTACGTGCAAGATGAATCCTGTCCCTGACCATCAATTATCATAATTTGCCAAAACCATGTGACTAACCAAGTAGAGATGTCATCTGACTGTCTTTGGGTTTTGCCATGTGATGCATTTTAATGGATTCTCAGCCTCAATGTTTAGGGGACTGATTGACTCAGTCTCTCCACATTTGAATCAATAGACATGTTCTGCAGGCCAAAATGAGACTGTAGCTAACTACAAGCATACTTAGTTTGGGCTCAGCTCAGCATGTCATCGTTGCCTTTGAAGAGCAGCTATGGACAACGTGTTAGTGAGGAGAGTGGGGCCCTGCCTACGAGGTCTGTTCTGAGAAACCATACCTACTGTACAGTACATAAAACATCTAATTGCCATGTTGGATATTTGCAACATCTGTTTTGACAATAGAAAGTACCAGTTGTGTTGAAATACCCACCTCACTTTCCCATACAAATCATATACCCACCCCACTCTCTCAGACCTAATCTGTCTTTGCATAGAAACTACAGTAACAGCGCAGTCTGTCTCTATACACAGCAGTATGTATACAAATTGGAGTCTACAGTAGATTAAGCCGTCTCCTTGTGGTACTGTACATCAAACAGACTCACAAAGAAAGAATCTGGGGAGGGTTTGTGTTGTTCTTCTGTTTTGGCCTGTCATACTCACTGTGTGGGGAGGAAAGGATGACAGGACGCGGGCAGAGAGGTTATGGCTGTACCACAAGGAGAGGTTGACAATACGGTAAGGTATGGAAGGGTAATACATGCCTTTTCTGACAGTAACATTTTTTGTGGTTCCCCATCTGAAGTGGGCCGAGAGACACTCCAACATAATTACACAGCATGTGAAAACTGAAGAGGATGTTCCCTACAAGAGGGGAGTTGGATGGTCAGAGCAGAGTGGAAACCAGACTGGGAGAATGTTAATTTGTGATCTATGTGGGCATAACAAATCAATTCACATTTTATTGGTCACATGCGCCGAATTACAGTAAAATGCTTACTTACAAGCCCCTAACCAAAAATGCATAAAAAAAACACGAATAAGAATAAATAGCAGCAGTAAAATAACAATAGTGAGACTATATACAGGGGGTACCGGTAATATGTACATGCAGGTAGAGTTATTAAAGTGACTATGCATAGATAATAACAGAGAGTAGCAGTGGTGTAAAACGGTGGGGGGTTGGGGGGTGGGCAATTCAAATATTCTGGGTAGTCATTTGATTAGATGTTCAGGAGTCTTATGGCTTGGGGATAGAAGATGTTTATAAGCCTCTTGGCCCTAGACATGGTGCTCCGGTACCGCTTGCAGTGGAGTTAACAATTTTTAGGGCCTTCTTCTGATATCCTGGATGGCAGGAAGCTTGGCCCCTGTGATATACTGGGCCGTACGCACTACCCTCTGTAGTGCCTTGAGGTCGGAGGCCGAGCAGTTGCCATACCAGGCAGTGATGCAACCAATCAGGATGCTCTCGATGGTGCAGCTGTAGAACCATTTGAGGATCTGAGGACCCATGCCAAGTCTCTGAGAACTGCCAAAGGGGGCAGAGTTGCAATCTATGTCTATGTCTCAACCAAAAATTCACAGAATTCCCACTTTGAAATTAAGTGGTGTGCCCAGTGGGATGAAGTGCTTTGGCAGCTTGGTGACGTCATCTAGCACCGGGTCTTTGAGCTTGATTATCACCTCAGAGATCAGTGAGAGTGGTGTGACAGGTTGATGTCTTTTATGTTGTGACCCTGCTGTGCTTGGAACCTGACACACTATGACTTCTGCTTTCAACAGACCAGAGGACACACACCTGTAAGTCAAACAGCTGTGTTCAACTACCTCTGCAAGTTCCAGGGCAGTGCACTCCCTTTGGGCCACATGCTTTCTACACCATGTGTGTCACATCTGGTATGCACTTTCTCCTTTTAGCCCACAGAGGGTTGTTGTTATTGGCTGTGCACACATTACTAGCAACAGATCAGAGCCATTCTGAAATGGAACTGTCAATATCCATCAGCACATCTCTTGATCTAATCCTCAAAGAGAGAGAGTGAGAGTGAGAGAGGAGTGAGAGAGGAGTGAGAGAGAGAGAGAGAGGATGGCGCCGAAAAGGATGGCTGAAATTTTACATGCCGTAACCATTTGTGCTATTTTTTTTGTTGAGTTGTTTGTAACTTTTTAAAAACTTATTTGTACATAATCTCTTAGGACCAAAAATAACTTCTGGACATCAAAACTGGGATTACTCACCACGAACTGGAAAAAGCTCACCACGAACTGGAAGAGTCTGACGAGAAAAGAGGAGGAAAAGAGGACGAATCTGTAGGCAAGCGAGTAAACTCCCACTGCCATCAATTCTACTTACTAAGATGCAATTGGAAAATAAAATTGATGATCTACGATTACGATTATCCTACCAACGGGACATTAAAAACTGTAATATCTTATGTTTCACATAATTGTGGCTGAACAACAACATGGGTAATATAGAGCTGGAGAGATGTTCAATGCACTGGCAGAACAGAGAAGCTACGTCGGATAAGATGAGGGGTGGGGGTGGGTGTATATTTGTCAATAACAGCTGGTGCGCAATGTCCAATATTAAAGAAGTCTCGAGGCATTGCGCACCTGAGGTAGAGTACCTTTATGATAAGCTGTAGACCACACTATCTACCAAGAGAGTTCTCATCTATATTATTTGTAACCATCTATTTACCACCACATACCAATGCTGGCACTAAGACCACACTCAACCAACTCTATAAGGCCATAAGCAAACAGGAAAATACTCACCCAGAAGCAGTGCTCCTTTAATGCAGGCAAACTTAAATCTGTTTTACCAAATTTTTACCAGCATGTCACATGTGCAACTAGAGGGGAAAAAACTCTTGACCACCTTTATTCCACGCACAAAGATGCATATGTAACAGTATAGCTTTTATCTGTCCCCTCGCCCCGCCCCGGGCTCGAAACAGGGACCCTCTGCACTCAGACAACAGTCACCCATGAAGCATCGTTACCCATTGCGTCACAAAAGCCGCAGCCCTTGCAGAGCATGGGGAACAACTACTTCAGGTCTCAAAGTGAGTGACGTCACAGATTGAAACACTATTTGCGCGCACCACTGCTAACTAGCTAGCCATTTCTCTTCAGTTACACATACAAAGCTCTCCCCTACCCTCCATTTGGCAAATCTGACCATAATTATATCCTCCAGTTTCCTGCTTACAAGCAAAAACTAAAGCAGGAAGTACCAGTGACCCGCTCAATATGCTACACTACAGGACTGTTTTGCAAGCACAAACTGGAATATGTTCCTCAATTCAACAAATGGCATTGAGGATTATACCACCTCAGTCATCAGTAAGTGCATCGACGACGTCGTCCCCACAGTGACCGTGCGTATATATTCCAACCAGAAGCCAGGCAACATCCGCATCGAGCTAAAGGCTAAAGATGCCGCTTTCAAGGAGCGGGACACTCATCTGGACGCCTATAAGAAATCCTGCTATGCACTCAGACTAACCATCAAACAAGCAAATTGTAAATACACGATTAAGATTGAATCCTACTGCACCGGCTCTGATGCTCTTCGGATGTGGCAGGGCTTGAAATCTGTTATGGACTACAAAGGGAAACCCAGACGCGAGCTGCCCAGTGATGTGAGCCTACCAGATGAGCTAAATGCCTTCTATGCTTGCTTCGAGGCAAGCGACACCTAAGCACGCACAAGGACCAGCTGTTCTGGATGACTGTATGATAACGCTCTCTGTAGTTGATGTTAGCAAGACCTTTATACAGGTCAACATTCACAAGCCGGGGGGCCAGATGGATTACCAGGACTTGTACTCAAATCATGCGCGGACCAACTAGCAAGTGTCTTCACTGACATTTTCAACCTCTCCCTGACTGAGTCTGTAATACCTACATGTTTCAAGCAGACCAACATAGTCCCTGTGTCCAATGAAGCAAAGGTAACCTGCCTAAATGATTACCGCCCTGTAGAACTCATGTCGGTAGCCATGAAGTGCTTTGAAATGCTGGTCATTGCTCACATCAACAGCAGCCTCCCGGATACCATAGACTCACTCCAATTCGCATACCGCCCCAACAGATCCACAGATGACGCAATCTCAATTTCACTCCACACTGCCCTTTCCCACCTGGACAAAAGGAACACCTTTGTGAGAATGCTGTTGATTGACTACAGCTCAATGTTCAACACCATAGTGCCCACAAAGCTCATCACTAAGCTAAGTACCCTGGGACTCCCAAACACGACTCCAACACCATCCTTAAGTGTGCTGATGACGCAATAGTGGTAGGCTTGATCACCAACAACAATGAGACAGCCTATAGGGAGGAGGTCAGAGAACAACCTCTTCCTCAATGTGAGCAAGACAAAGGAGCTGATCGTGGACTACATGAAAAGGCGGGCTGAAGGGGTGAGGGGTGGTCGTTTGACCGCGGACCCATTACTAACACAGGCAATGAGGCAATGATCGCTGAGATCCTGGTTGAAGACAGCAGAGGTGTATTTAGAGGGCAAGTTGGTCAGGATGATATCTAAGAGGGTGCCCGTGGTTACGGATTTAGGGTTGTATCTGGTAGGTTCCTTGATAATTTGTGCGAGATTGAGGGCATCTAATTTAGATTATAGGATGGCCGGGGTGTTAAGCATGTCCCAGTTTAGGTCACCTAACAGTATGAACGCTGAAGATAGATGGGGGCAATCAATTCACATATGGTGTCTAGGGCACAGCTGGGGGCTGAAGGGGGTCTATAACAAGCCTCATCTGTGAGAGACTTGTTTCTGGAAAGGTCAGATTTTTAAAAGTAGAAGCTCAAATTGTTTGGGCACAGACAAGGATAGTATGACAGAACTCTGCAGGCAATCTCTGCAGTAGACTGCAACTCTGCCCCCTTTGGCAGTTCTATCTTGTCAGAAAATGTTATAGTTAGGGATGAAAATGTCAGAATTTTTAGTGGCCTTCCTAAGCCAGGAATCAGACATGGCTAGGACATCCGGGTTTGGCGGAGTGTGCTAAAGCAGTGGATAAGAGCGTCTGCTAAATTACTTAAATGTAAATGTAAATGTAATAAAACACACTTAGGGAGGAGGCTTCTAATGTTACCATGCATGAACCCAAGGCTTTTATGGTTACAGAAGTCAACAAATGATAGCGCCAGGGAATGGGAGTGGAGCTAGGGGATGCAGGGCCTGGGTTAACTTCTACATCACCAGAGGAACAGAGGAGCAGTAGGATAAGGGTAAGGCTAAAGACCATAAGAACTGGTCATCTAGTGAGTTAAGAACAGAGAGTAAAAGGAGCAAATATCTGGGTGCGGAAGAATAGATTCAAGGCATAATGTACAGACAAGGGCATGGTAGGATGTGAACACAGTGGAGGTAAAACTAGGCATTGACTGACGATGAGAGAGGTTTTGTCTCTAGAGGCACTATTTAACCTTTTGCGTGTAGGGGGCAGTACTTTCGTTTTTGGCTAAAAACAAACGTACCCATTTGAAACTGCCTATTTCTCAGCCCCAGAAACTAGAATATGAATATATGTGTCAGATTAGGATAGAAAACACTCTAAAGTTTCCAAAACTGTACAAATATTGTCTGTGAGTATAACAGAACTGATATTGCAGGCGAAAGCCTGAGGAAAATCCAATCAGGAAGTGCCTCATATTTTGAAACCTCTCTGTTCCTATGCATGCCTATCCTCCATTTAAAGGGATATCAACCAGATTAATTTTTCTATGGCTTCCCTAAGGTGTCAACAGTCTTTGGACATAGTTTCAGGCTTTTATTTTGAAAAATGTACATGAAAGATCACATTGCATAAGTGGATAGGTGGGGGCTCTCAGAGTGAGTTTTGCACTAAAGAGTAAAGCGGCCATTGTTCCTCCCGGTCCTATTGGAAAAGCTACACACCCGGTTGATATATTATCGAATATATATTTTAAAAACAACCTGAGGAATGATTATAAAAAACGTTTGACATGTTTCTGTGGACATTATGGATATTATTTGGAATAAATGTCTGCGTTGTCGTGATCGCTCATTCTTGTGGATTTCTGAACATAACGCGACAAACAAAATGAGGTATTTTGGGTATAAAAATCATCTTTATGGAACAAAAGGAACATTTGTTGTGTAACTGGGAGTCTCGTGAGTGAAAATATCCGAAGATCATCAAAGGTAAATGATTAATTTGATTGTTTTTCTGATTTTCGTGACCTAGCTACTTAATGCTTAGTGTACACAATGTTATGTTATGCTATCGATAAACTTACACAAACGCTTGGATTGCTTTCGCTGTAAAGCATAATTTCAAAATCAGAGACGACTGGTGGATTAACAAAAGGCTAAGCTGTGTTTTGCAATATTACACTTGTGATTTCATGAATATGAATATTTTTTAGTGATATTATTTGACTGTGGCGCTATGCTATTCAGCGTTGCTGATGACAATTATCTCGCTACCTGGATGGGTAGCGTCAACAAGTTAAGCCAAGTGAGGTCACCGCATGTGTGGGGGGTGGAACAAAAGGGCTAGCTAAGGAATATTGAGCAGGGTTGGAGGCTCTACAATGAAATAAGACAATAATCACTAACCAAAACAGCAATGGACAAGGCATATTGATATTAGGGAGAGGCATGTGTAGCCGAGTGATCATAGGGTCCAGTGAGTAGCTAGGCGAGCTGGAGACATGGCGATTCAGACAGCTTGCAGGCCGGGATAGCAGGCTAGCAGATGGGCCTTTGGGGGACGTTGCAACGGGAGAGCCTGTTGAAAACTTCTTGGACGGTTACATCGGCAGACCAGTCGTGATGGACTGGCGGGGCTCAATGTCGGCAGTAAAAGGGTCCTGGTCAATTGGCAAAATAGGTATTGTAGCCCAAGAATTGGCTGATGGACTTCTTCAGCTTGCTGGGAGATGGGCCTAGCTCGAGGCTAGCTCCAGGCTAACTGGTGCTTGCTTTGGGACAGAGACGTTAGCCAGGAGTAGCCACTCAAATAGCAGCTAGCTAGCTGCGATGATCCTGTGTACAGGTTCAGAGCTTGCGCTAGGAATCCGGAGATGTGGTAGAGAAAAAACAGTCCGATATGCTCTGGGTTGACATCATGCTAACTGGACTGAGGCTGGTTGATGTCCAAGTTAACGGTGATGACCGCTAACTAGCTAACTGACTACTAGCTAGTTATCTGGCTAGCTTCTGATGGGGGTTCCAGTTCTAAAGTGTAAAAAATAGCAGATCCATACCACATTGGGTGAGGTGGGTTGCAGGAGAGTATGTTCAGTCGGAAGACGGAAACTGAGATTTAATAAAAAAATAAAAAAATATATACGATGTAAAATATATATACATGGGACAAGACAAACAGACGTCCTACTGCTACGCCATCTTGGATTAGAATAGGAGATGGGTCCTGTAGATGAAGGGTCCCGTGTAGCTCAGTTGGTAGAGCATGGTGCTTCCCACGGGGGACAAGTACGAAAGTGTATGCACTCACAACTGTAAGTCGCTCTGGATAAGAGTGTTTGCTAAAATGATTTAAAAAATGAAACCCGAAGGAGATCTGAAATTACATCAGTTTTGTGCCCTTTAAGAGCCTGGTGACCCTGACACCTGTTTAAAGGCAAGCAGAGGTGAGTCGGTTGTCTCCTCCTGGGGGGTGCAGAGTGAGATCCTACGAGGACACACAGGTGGTCAAGGACTGGGAACTGGCACCTCTCCCAGCATAATTTGCAACAGAGGTGGAACTGCTCTGGAGATTTGAATTCACTACTATGAAATCACTGA
This sequence comes from Oncorhynchus masou masou, assembly GCF_036934945.1. Classification (NCBI taxonomy): domain Eukaryota; kingdom Metazoa; phylum Chordata; class Actinopteri; order Salmoniformes; family Salmonidae; genus Oncorhynchus; species Oncorhynchus masou. The sequence continues at coordinate 28,632,505 of NC_088241.1, read as the reverse complement.
GAATTTGGCACAAAAACGACTTTATAGATAGAGTAATTAGTTTCAGTTTGGGAATTTAAGGAAAGACCCTGCCTAACAACCTGCAGAAAACATGAGCAGAGCAGAGGCAGGGGATGATACTCCTCTAAGAGTGGTCTGCTCTGTCAGAAAGCTAATCTAATCTAATGCAGTGTATTGATTTATGAATCATGGACCATGCGTGACTATCTTTTTCGCAAAAGCATACATTTCAGTGGCTTATCAATGATAACATATTGCGTCTAGTGAGTAATAAACTGGTATAGGAAAACTGTTGCTGCTGTTTAATCACACATCGATATTTTCAAAAGTTTGCTGTTGGATTCTAATACTGTTGATTTAGAATATAGTTCTTACATAAGACCACTTTTTACCATAGTGAGGTTCTCAGTATAAACAAGAGGTAATGAATCACACTGTGTATGGGCTTACCTGCTAATAGCTTCTGTTTTGTTTCCCAGTTTTCTCCAGAACTGTAGTGTTGGTGTTAAAGGAAGGGGCTGTTTTAGGGTCTTTAACTTCTTGGCGCACCCATCCCTTTGGCGGGATCATTTTCGTCAACATCCTCTGAATTGCAGAGCACTAAATTCAAATTAAATTACTAAAAATATTTAATTTTCATGAAATCACAAGAGCAATATACCAAAACACAGTTTAGCTTGTTGTTAATCCACCTGGTGTGTCAGATTTCAAAAAAGCTTTACAGTAAAAGCTATCCAAGTGTTTATGTTAGGACATCTCTCTCAGCAGACAAAATATTACAAACAACTAACAGCAAAGCATATTGGTCACGAATGTGAAAAGCAATAAAATGAATCGCTTATCTTTGATGATCTTCGGATGTTTGCACTCACGAGATTCCCAGTTACACAATAAATGTTCCTTTTGTTCCATAAAGATTATTTTTATATCCAAAATACCTCCATTTGGTTGGCTCATTTTGTTCAGAAATCCACAGGCTCGAGCGGTCACGACGGGGCAGACAAAAATTCCGTAAAGTATCCGTAAAGTTCGTAGAAACATGTCAAATGTTTTTTATAATCAATCCTCAGGTTGTTTTTACAATAAATAATAAATGATATTTCAACTGGACAGTAACTTTTTCAATAGGAGAGAGAGAGAAAATGTCTGCTCCAAGCTGTTGTGCATGCAAAACTCTGCTGGCACCCAGCCATCCACTGACTTGATGTGATCCTTCTCGCTCATTTTTCAGAATAAAAGCCTGAAACTATGTCTAAAGACTGTTCACACCATGTGGAAGCCATAGGGAAAGGAATCTGATTGATATCTCTTTAAATGGAAAGAAGGCATGCAATGGAACAGGGAGATTCGTTTCTCTTAGGCACTGCCTTGTTGGATTTTCCTCAGGTTTCGCCTGCAATATCAGTTCTGTTATACTCACAGACAATATTTTGACAGTTTTGGAAACTTTAGAGTAATTTTTATCCTAATCTGACAATTATATGCATATTCTAGATTCTGGGCCTGAGAAATAGGCAGTTTCATTTGGGTACGTTTTTCATCCAAACATCAAAATACTGCCCCCTCCCCATTTCCCTCTCTCCCTCTCCTCATTGGCTGAGTTCTCTCCAGCCCTCCTCCAGTCACCCTGCTGTGGAGTGATCTTGGCAAGAGCTTGGCAGATTGATTACAGGACTAGAAGCACAAGACTGCCTCTATACACAGCAGCTCCTCAGTCCTCATACATACAGTACTCCTCTGTGGAAGTAATGTCTGGGTACACACAGAGGTGTCCCGAACACCAATATCCTTAAACAAGTTACTCTGCAAGTTACCCAGGAGAGAACCTTGCTTAACATCTTCTTTCATGCTCTAATGTATTGGATTGAAAATTCTCAGAAAAAAATGCTCAGTCCTCATCAGACAACAGGACATGAAATAAAACATTACTATCAAAAACAAATTCAAATGTACAGGTCCTTTCTTAATACAGTTACCATACAAACTGACTGCATGTTAACAGTAGCCTGCACAGTATGTGTCTGTGATTGGAATAATTTGAGTTATTTCCTCTGTGAGTTACAGTGAACATCATAATCCCAAACCACAGATGATCCCACCCTAGGACTCCCTTCAGCTGATTATCTGACTGGACGTCCTACTGGTCGATATCGGAGCTCAGGCCGCTCTGTGAGTACAGGGAAAATATTTTTTCTCAGCCTTTCACTCTACAGTTCTCTCTCTCGCACACACACACACACACACACACACACACACACACACACACACACACACACACACACACACACACACACACACACACACACACACACACACACCTTACTATGAGAAGCCAATGTAGAGACATTTAATTTGTGTCCGATAAAACACTGACAAGGTGGAAATCCAAGGCCTTAGCAATGCAGTCAGGAGAAACATTCGAAAATAAATCATACGCTAAATTACATTCTTAAATTGTGTTCACAGTCGTTGGTGCAGGCAGGGATCTCTCTGCTTGCTCAGAAGTTCTTGGCATATCAGGTTCTATGAAAATACGAATTTGTTACTGGATATTCCACCAGGATCCCTTGTGTGCAGCTATCAATCACTCTGGATGTGTGTATAAAATATATTTGTGTGAGTGTCTGTGGTATTTGTGTTTTAATTAATATTTCTGTATGTGTGTGTATGTTATCATGTAAATATTTGCATGCATGATAGAGTGGAGTGTGGAGAGGGCCTTCAGCAAACTAAAAATATGTTTTTGGAATCGACACCACTGTTGGAAGATGACCTGAATAACCCTTTCCTCCCTTTCTCGGTTTCTCTGTTTCTCTTCATCTCTCTCTCTTCATTTTAATATATGACATGTACATTTCCTGAAGGGAAGGAAGATTGAAGTGATACTAAAGAGAGAGAGAGAGAGTGAGATAGAGTGAGGCAGAAATAGAATGGTCTAAATGGAAAACCTAACCATTTTGAAAGTCTCTATGCAATAATACCATCAGAAGACCTTACTTTAAACCCTGAAAATAGGCAAGAAAATCTCAGCTCCCTAGAACACACAATTAAAAACAACCAGAACCCAATTGACTACCAAATTACACATGCTGAACTTCTAAGAAAATACAAATAAATTAACCAGGAAAGGCATTTGCCCATGACAGCATCAAGAATGAGCTGCAAGATGCCTTATTAGAGTTTTTTTCAATTGCTAATATGCATTGGTCAAAACTGAAGTCACATTGTCAAAACTCTTCACACTCTTCTTTTCTAGTTCATACTCCACCACCTGCAAAACAATATATTTGCAGCACGTTTTGAAATGCTAACAAACTGTTTTAAAAACACATTCACAGCAGAATGATGGTAAAAATGTTGTGCATTTCTGCAGTAATCAGATTGAAACATATAAAAAATCTCTGCAGAATATTTAATCATTCCAAACACAGCTGTTTGCAATTTCAGCTGATAGCCTACCCAAGTTTTCTGATTTTAGTCTCGTTACCAAACAGACGAAAGAGGACATCTTCGGAATGATTTAGTTTGGAAACATGGATCAAGGAAGACAGGTTGGTGGGGAAAGAAGAGCGGCAGGGAGAGGGAGAATGCGTGGAGGACAAAGGAGAGGAAGACCAAGAGCGGTGGTCTCTGATGAGATAAGGGCCACAATTATTGACCATGTTGTAAACCATGGTCTCTCTTTGAGAGAGTCCGGTTTAAGGGTGCAACCAAATCTGCAGCGTTCAACAGTTGCATCAATAGTACAAATTTTCCAGCAAAACAACAGGTGAGATGTGCATCCTTCAATCATAATTGACCTACAGATTACAGTGCAATACAGTATGTTAGCATTTGTACATATTCTAACATTTTGAAATAATATATTGATTGTGTTTTTCAGTAGGATCCAATGGCTACCTCCCAAAGGAGGGCGAGGCGGAATATTATCAGATGCGCAGTAAATTCCCATTGTTTACATCGTAATTGGGACAGGAAATTTGGGACAGAGTGCTGGCAGACAATACCACTTTTCAGAATGTGAATACGGTCAGCACAACAACAATTGGCAGAGTCCTAGAGAAACATAAAATAAGGATGAAGCAGTTGTACACTGTACCCTTTGAGAGAAAAGGTGAACGTGGGAAAGAACTCCGATATCAGTATGTCTCGGTAAGATGTCTGTTCAGTAACTTAACAGGGTACATACATAGCTATGCATAATGTAAAGTACTGTAAAACTGTGGATTTACTGTATTTTAATGGCGATGGAAGCCAGGCAAACTGCACGTACATTCATCTTTGTGGAAGAAGCTGGATTCAATCTAGCAAAAACACGCCGCAGGGTGAAGACATGTGATTGGACAGAGTGCAACCGTGGATGTCCCCGGCCAGAGAGAAGCTATCATCACAATGTGCGCAGCGCTGTCCAATGACAGTTTGCTGTTACACAAACCACTCATTGGCCCCTACAATACAGAGAGGCTCATTTATTTTCAGGATGACCTGCATAATTGACTTGTGCCAGCGGAGGAGAGAGGGGCAAGAAACTGCCACACCTTCACTGTTGGGTTGGATAATGTTGCATTCCACCACTCTGCTGCAGTCACAAACTGGTTTGCTGCACATCCCAGGATGTCAGTACTATTCCTGCCTCCAAACTCCCCCTTCCTAAACCCCATAGAGGAGTTTTTCTCTGCATGGAGGTGGAAGGCTTATGACCACCATCCACATGACTGGATGCCATGAATGTGGGGTGTGGAGACACTTCTCCTGAAGGCTGCAATTGTTGGATTAGACATTCCAGAAGATGCTTTTCAAGATGCATCGCCAGAGAAGACATAAGAGGTGATGTCGATGAGAACTAGAACCCTCACAATACTGTACAGTATGAGTGACTATACTATACATGTTGATGTTTTTTTAAATTATTATTATTGCAGCCCTGGAATTTCAGGAAATTTTGTTTAAACTTTTTACTTTTCACAAGTAAATTACTATATGCGAAGATATAGAGAAAAATAAAGGCTATTGAAGCAAATTGCTGCATTTCTGATGCATTCTTGTTACATCTACTTTAGTACAGTCAATAAAGTGTAAAGTTGTTCTACTTATTCTATTATGAAATACTGATATATGTGAAATCACTCAAACTTCAAAGAGAAGTGGCCCAGATTTATGTTGGTAATGCAGACTGTGAAGAGTTCAGACCTTCACACAACGCTTTCAGCAAAAAAAAAAATTGTGTTTCAACCCAAACACATACACACATTACACACACTAATAAACCAGCATGTTCATCAGAAAAGCAGAGAAAGTATTTGCATGTTTTGTTAATTAAGAATGCTTTTGATTACATATGGATTACATATGGCATGATGGATTATATTACAAAACACAAAGCAGCATTCCGGGTAAAGTATACAGACATGGCCAAAAGTTTTGAAAATGACACAAATATACATTTTCAGAAATTCTGCTGCCTCAGTTTGTATGATGGAAATTTGCATATACTCCAGAATGTTATGAAGAGTGATCAGATGAATTGCAATTAATTGCAAAGTCCCTCTTTGCCATGCAAATTAACTGAATTCCCCCAAAACATTTCCACTGCATTTCATCCCTGCCACAAAAGGACCAGCTCTCATCATGTCAGTGATTCTCTTGTTAACATATGTGTGAGTGTTGACGAGAACAAGGCTGGAGATCACTCTGTCATGCTGATTGAGTTTGAATAACAGACTGGAAGCTTCAAAAGGAGGGTGGTGCTTGGAATCATTGTTCTTCCTCTGTCAACCATGGAAACATGTGCCGTCATCATTGCTTTGCACAAAAAGGGCTTCACGGGCAAGGATATTGCTGCCAGTACGATTGCACCTAATTCAACCATTTATCGGATCATCAAGAATTTCAAGGAGAGCAGTTCAATTGTTGTGAAGAAGGCTTCAGGGCACCCAAGAAAGTCCAGCAAGCGCCAGGACCGTCTCCTAAAGTTGATTCAGCTGTGGGATCGGGGCACCACCAGTACAGAGTTTGCTCAGGAATGGCAGCATGCAGGTGTGAGTGCATCTGCACGCACAGTGAGGCGAAGACTTTTGGAGGATGGCTTGGTGTCAAGAAGGGCAGCAAAGAAGTCACTTCTCTTTAGAAAAAAACATCAGGGACAGACTGATATTCTGCAAAAGGTACGGGGATTGGACTGCTGAGGACTGGGGTAAAGTCATTTTCTCTGATGAATTCCCTTTCCGATTGTTTGGGGCATCCGGAAAAAAGCTTGTCCGGAGAAGACAAGGTGAGTGCTACCATCAGTCCTGTGTCATGCCAACAGTAAAGCATCCTGAGACCATTCATGTGTGGGGTTGCTTTTCATCCAAGACAGTGGGCTCACTCACAATTTGCCTAAGAACACAGCCATAAACAAAGAATGGTACCAACACATCCTCAGAGAGCAACTTCTCCCAACCAACCAGGAACAGTTTGGTGATGAACAATGCCATTTCTAGCATGATGGAGCACCTTGCCATAAGGCAAAAGTGATAACTAAGTGGCTTGGGGAACAAAACATCGATATTTTAGGTCCATGGCCAGGAAACTCCCCAGACCTTAATCCCATTGAGAACTTGTGGTCAATCCTCAAGAGACGGGTGGACGCACAAAAACCCACACATTCTGACTAACTCCAAGCATTCATTATGCAAGAATGGGCTGCCATCAGTCAGGATGTGGCCCAGAAGTTAATTAACAGCAGGCCAGGGCAGATTGCAGAGGTCTTGAAAAAGAAGGGTCAACACTGCAAATATTGACTCTTTGCATCAACTTCATGTAATTGTCAATAAAAGCCTTTGACACTTATGGAATGCTTGTAATTATACTTCAGTATTCCATAGTAACATCTGACAAAAATATTGAAAGACACTGAAGCAGCAAACTTTGTGGAAATTAATATTTGTGTCATTCTCAAAACTTTTGGCTACGACTGTACAACAAATCAATTTACTCAACAAAATAACAGTTTTTTGCACAATGGCGAGGGGTGAGACAAGGGTGCAGTTTAAGTCCAACCCTGTTCAACGTCTACATCAATGAAGTAGCAGTGTTGTTGGATCGATCTGCAGCCCCTGAACTCACCCGCAAAGATTAGGATGCCAAATTCCTGTTCTACTCAGATGGCCTTGTCCTACTGTCACCAACAGAGCAAGGTCTTCAGGAACAACTTAACATTCTTTGGGAATACATGATCGGTAATCAGGTAAACTAGGTAATCAACATCAACTTCCAGGAATCAAAGCAGCAGACACTCCTTCAAATTAGGAAATACCATGCTCAAACATGCCCAATGGGTTGAACATGCCCAACTACCTGGGACAAATAACATTGTGCATCTGGTGGATTTGGCCTGGCAGTGAATGCACTAAAAGAAAAAGCCACAAAGCATTAATAGAAATACAATTCTAAATAATCATTCCTATGTAAAGGTTTTCCTCCTCTACCTCTGAAGAGGTGTAGCAAGGATCGGACCAAGATGCGACGTAGTAAGTGTCCATGGTTTTTAATATGAAAAACTCAACATGAACACAAATACAAAACAATAAATGTGAACAAACCTAAAACAGTACCGTGTGGCGAACAGACACGGAAACAATCACCCACAACAGTGAAACCCAGACTACCTAAGTATGATTCTCAATCAGAGACAACTAACGACACCTGCCTCTGATTGAGAACTATACTAGGCCGAACACAGAAAAACAACCTAGAAACACAAAACATAGAATGCCCACCCAACTCACGTCCTGACCAACTAAAACAAACAAATAACACAAGAACTAGGGTCAGAACGTGACATCCTATCCAAATCTGGTGCATAATAGTCAATATTTTAGCAATTGCACTACTCCCGCCTGTCCGGCGCTGCTGCCGGAGTCTCCCGCCTGTCCGGCGTTGCCGGAGTCTGAGGAGTCCCCCTGCCCAGAGCTGCCAGAGCCCCTCTGCCCAGAGCTGCCAGAGCCCCTCTGCCCAGAGGCGCCAGAGCCCCTCTGCCCAGAGGCGCCAGAGCCCCTCAGCCCAGAGCAGCTGTCTCTCTGTCCCTAGCAGCTGCCCCTCTGTCCCGAGCAGCTGCCCCTCTGTCCCGAGCAGCTGCCCCTCTGTCCCGAGCAGCTGTCACTCTGTCCCGAGCAGCTGTCCCTCTGTCCCGAGCAGCTGTCCCTCTGTCCCGAGCAGCTGCCCCTCAGTCCAGTTGGGTCATTAAGTAGGGTCGCCGTGGTTCGGAGACGACGGAAGAGGACAAGGTGGGGGACTAAAACTATGGTGAAGTGGGGGCCACGTCCAGCACCAGAGCCGCCACCGCGGACAGATGCCCACCCAGACCCTCCCCAATAGGTTAAGGTTTTGCGGCCGGAGTCCGCACCTTGGGGGTTGGGGGGGGGTGGGGTGCTGTCACACACTGACCATAGTTTGCTTTGTATGTTTCTATGTTTTGTTTGGTCAGGGTGTGATATGAGTGGGCATTCTATGTTTCATGTCTAGTTCTATGTTTGGCCTGATATGGTTCTCAATCAGAGGCAGGTGTGAGTCATTGTCTCTGATTGGGAACCATATTTCGGTAGCCTGTTTGGTGTTGGGTTTTGTGGGTGATTGTTCCTGTCTTGTGTTAGTTTGCACCAGTTTAGGCTGTTTCGGTTTTCACGTTACGTTTATTGTTTTTGTATTGATTTGTGTTTCCTTTGTTTCATTAAACATGAATCTCAATAGCCACGCCGCATTTTGGTCCGACTCTCCTTCACATGAAGAAAGCCGTTACAGCATGGCTGTTTGCTCAATTTTATACACCTGTCAGCAACGGGTGTGGCTGAAATGGCTATTATTACTACTCCTATTATTAATGTACTATTATTACTACTCCTGAATTAACTGTATTACATTATCCTCATTGCATTATAGTGTATTTACTAAAATGCTGTATCACTCTACTACTTTGGCAATATCTACCAATTGTATTTCATGCCAACAAAGCATTCTGAATTTAATTTCAGTGAGAGAGAGAGAATAATGGACAGTGGCACAGCTCTATTGAGTAGCGGGTCATACAAGGTAGGTTGAGATGGGGAGATGCTTTCTGATCTTGAAACAGTGCAGAGATAAGCATCAAACAAAGACAAACATGATGGATAATAGGGGCTTAAGAAGAGATAGCATGCAGCAGTAAAAGAACATAAAAAGAATGAGAGGAAGGTAGCCTACAGTATGGACAAGATGGAGCATAGCCTAGTCCGGGACTACTATTTTTATTCTAACCCTAAACTTAACCCTAACCATGACCTTTGCAAGCGATTACATATCAACCAGAGTTGCAGTGGATCATTTGTTGATCGTGTGATCATGTGTGGATCATCTATACGGGGCCATTCAACTAAAGTTACCGGCATTTTCCACACAAAATCTCGGTGAAACATCCCTAAATGTATACTGCATACATACATATGTGAGAGAGGAGATGACAGAGGCGTGGAAAGTTTGTCTGCTCCCTCAATACCTGGAACGTAGCAACAGTTGTTTCCCCCCTATCCAGGATTTCTTACAACCTCCTAACAGCCACTCTGACTTCTGAGTTGGCATTGCTGGTTAGGGAGGAAGGCTGTAATGTCCAGTAATTGAGTGTTATTAGGAACTAAGTGGTTAGCTAACACCCCTCACAGCTGCATTCTCCAGAATGCCACATTGCTTCCTAGAAGCACAGCATTCTTTGAATAACTCCTCAGGGAAAATGGGAAATAAGCCATTCTCCTAAATATTCACCCTGCTGGGAGATGGCTGGTCCGGGCTAGGCTCCGGGGGTCAAGGGATGTTAGACCAGGGTGTGAGGGGCTACGTGAAGAGGGTGTGAGGGGCGTGATCTTCCAGTGTCTATGCCTAGGGTAAATAGCAGGGTGAGTTCAGAGCCCTAATTACCAGCATGTTTATCCCTAAACATCTGGGCTGCCACACTGTGTGCTGAGTGATGGCTTACATTACATTTTCATTATGGAAACTGTCACCACCAAACCGGGGGGAAACAAATGCTACCAAGCTGTATGGCAAGGCCCTACTTCACATGAAAATGTTAGTGGGTGAACGTGATCAGACCAAACAATGTTTTAAGAAGGGAAATTAAAGAACGTGTCTCAGCTAAGGTATCATTTAACTGCGTCTCTGCTTCTTATAGGAAATTAAAACGAAGTGTAGGCGAGTCACATCCCCACTGCAATTGCTTTATAATCTTGATATAGATCCACCTCAGTCTGAGAGTGGAGACATCTATCACCATCAGAGCTTTTGCTTTCAAAGGAGTCTGCCAAGTGAGCCAAGGGAAATGTCTCTCGGGCTCACCCACACTTCCTGTACAAGCCTGCCTTGACGGAGATAACGCTAAAACCAAATCGCTATCAGGATGAAGACATGGCTTTCTCACATCAACACCACCGTAGATGGATTCTTATTGCCTGTTTATGTTCCAGAGCTGCTATTATTACACTGTAAATCACCATGATCATGTTAAAAATGAGGGACAGGGAGTTTCACTTGGTCCAAGTTTCACTTGGACACTATTCATAAAAAAATGTTCAATAGATTTAATTTTGAGAAGATTTGACTTATCTGATTCAGGGGTCTAGATATGAAAGTGTGTGGTAAGTCTGGAAGCTGATAGATAATTAACAATAAACATAAAACAGCAATCAGTTTCTTTCTCCAAGGAGAGGTTGATAGCCTACATTAGACCTCAGATCTAGTATGCTGAGCAGGTCTGAATGTATCGACACCGTAGGCTAAATTAAAAAATCTCTTCTACAGGCATCGTTCCTCCATTGTTCTCCCCTCAGACTTAAATAAAGAGTCTCCCAAAAGCCACATGTCTCTAAGTATGTATTTCTGCTGTTCTAATTAGAGGCTCTCTCTCAGCCGGGCAACGGCCCAGCAACAGGAAGAGTTACATACACCCAAATTAAAACAAAACTCAACAAATTAAAATTATAAACATTTTGACAAAATAAATCACAGGCGAAACCCCAAATAAAACAAGATGGGGATTCTTTAAAATATGTGTGTCTGTAAGACAATGTGTGAGTTGCATTTTGTTTACTGAATTTGTTTGACTTAAGGCGGTGGTGGTGTCCTGTGCTATGTCCTTAACTGATCTATAGGTTCTAAAAACCACACTACTCTTTCTACAGTCCATTGGAGCCACAGACAATGTCTCAAATTGTTTTCAATTTCTATCTCTTGTTTTACTGACATTCGGATCTAATGAACTGAACGCACTTGGCTGATATGCCTTTCCTCTATTGTGATTGTCGGAATGCAAATAAGTGAGCCTATAATGTTTTTACTGAACTGAATTTTATTGGCAAACAGATCTAATGTACTGAACGAAATGGTCTGATATGTCTTTCTTTTGTTGTGATTGACAACTGCCATGTTGCAAAGTGAGCTGATAATGAGCAGCTTGTATAAGAATATTTGGACATTACGTTTCTTGGGTTTGGCTAGTACAGTTTTTCCGATGATGACAGTAATGAGGATGATGATTGCATTGTTGTTGATATTATTATTATTATATCTATCATTATACCTAATTATATTATCGTGTTTATGATTAATACCAATATTAGTATTAGTATTAATATTATTATTATTAATTGGTAAAGATCACAAGGGAATAATTGTTAGGATCTTGATAGCGATTGGCTAAGATGTAAACTTTACAAAGTTTACATGCACTTTAGCCAAATACATTTAAACTCAGTTTTTCACAATTCCTGACATTTAATCCTAATAAAAAATCCCTGTCCTAGGTCAGTTAGGATCATCACTTTATTTTAAGAATGTGAAATGATAGTAGAGAATAGTAGTAGAGAGAATTATTTATTTCAGGGAAAACCTCCAGGGATTGATGGCATACCAGTTGAGTTATATCAAACCTTTTTTGATGTACTCAAAAATACACTATTAGCATGTGTTAACTACTCCTATAAAAATTATAGATACACAGCAAGGTCTGACTTCAACATTACTGAAATATTACTGAAATTGGACCCAGGTGGTACAGTTTTACTTCCTGTAAAAGTTGTGTCATACTGCAGCCTACCTTGCGGGCTGCTGCAGAATTCTATTGCACATTATTTCATTGTCAGCCATTGTTGCCATTAATGATAGTTAGTGCTAGTTTGACCACCAGAGGGGATCTTTGAGAAACATTTGATAGTCTTTAATATTGGCTGTACTAGAGAATTTAAAACCTTTTTTGCAAGAACATAATACAGTGGGGAGAACAAGTATTTGATACACTGCCGATTTAGCAGGTTTTCCTACTTACAAAGCATGTAGAGGTCTGTCATTTTTATCATAGGTATATTTCAACTGTGAGAGACGGAATCTAAAATCCAGAAAATCACATTGCATGATTTTTAAGTAATTCATTTGCATTTTATTGCATGACATAAGTATTTGATACATCAGAAAAGCAGAACTTAATATTTGGTACAGAAACCTTTGTTTGCAATTACAGAGATCATACTTTTCCTGTAGTTCTTGACCAGGTTTGCACACACTGCAGCAGGGATTTTGGCCCACTCCTCCATACAGACCTTCTCCAGATCCTTCAGGTTTCGGGGCTGTCGCTGGGCAATACGGACTTTCAGCTCCCTCCAAAGATTTTCTATTGGGTTAAGGTCTGGAGACTGACTATGCCACTCCAGGATCTTGAGATGCTTATTACAGAGCCACACCTTAGTTGTCCTGGCTGTGTGTTTCGGGTCGTTGTCATGCTGGAAGACCCAGCCACGACCCATCTTCAATGCTCTTACTGAGGGAAGGAGGTTGTTGGCCAAGATCTCGCGATACATGGCCCCATCCATCCTCCCCTCAATACGGTGCAGTCGTCCTGTCCCCTTTGCAGAAAAGCATCCCCAAAGAATGATGTTTCCACCTCCATGCTTCATGGTTGGGATGGTGTTCTTGGGGTTGTACTCATCCTTCTTCTTCCTCTAAACACGGCGAGTGGAGTTTAGACCAAAAGGCTCTATTTTTGTCTCATCAGACCACATGACCTTCTCCCATTCCTCCTCTGGATCATCCAGATGGTCATTGGCAAACTTCAGACGGGCCTGGACATGCGCTGGCTTGAGCAGGGGTACCTTGCATGCGCTGCAGGATTTTAATCCATGACGGCGTAGTGTGTTACTAATGGTTTTCTTTGAGACTGTGGCCCCAGCTCTCTTCAGGTCATTGACCAGGTTCTGCCGTGTAGTTCTGGGCTGATCCCTCACCTTCCTCATGATCATTGATGCACCACAAGGTGAGATCTTGTAGATAAAATTGTAGACCTGCACAAGGCTGGAATGGGCTACAGGACAATAGGCAAGCAGCTTGGTGAGAAGACAACAACTGTTGGCACAATTATTAGAAAATGGAAGAAGTTCAAGATGACGGTCAATCACCCTCAGTCTGGGGCTCCATGCTTGGAGTCTGTTTGATTGAGTGTGTGGACAGGTGTCTTTTATACAGGTAACAAGTTCAAACAGGTGCAGTTAATACAGGTAATGAGTGGAGAACAGGAGGGCTTCTTAAAGAAAAACTAACAGGTCTGTGAGAGCCGGAATTCTTACTGGTTGGTAGGTGATCAAATACTTATGTCATGCAATAAAATGCAAATGAATTACTTAAAAATCATACAATGTGATTTTCTGGATATTTGTTTTAGATTCCGTCTCTCACAGTTGAAGTGTACATATGATAAAAATTACAGGAAGTAGGAAAACCTGCAAAATCGGCAGTGTATCAAATACTTGTTCCCCCCACTGTATATGGGATTGATTTTAAGAAATTTTGCTTAGTTAATTTGATTAATATTATGGTGTTTCTATTCCAAGAAAGACGAAAAACAAAACCCTAGGTTTTCCGTTGGGAAAATATGGTGCTGCACAACGTGACTGTCAGAAGTAGGCTACAGTACTAAGAGCATAACATTTCCACACCAATACCCAAACGGAGATTCAGTGAAAATATAAATCTCATTGATTCATCAAGACCAGTCCCCATGCTTGTCTCAGAGCAGTTCGAAACTGTGCTGAAATAGTTGACCACACGCGGGCTTTTATATTATTCTAAATTAATTAAGAATAATAATAATTAATTGCTTTGTTTAAAAAAATAACTATATTTTGGAGATCATTTCGTTTTCAAATAACCAAAAGTGAGTGATTGTAATCTGAATAAAGACCAATATATATATTTCTGTTTTTAGAGGGAGAGAAACCAAATGCCCATGTGCCTATTTTCTTGGACAAGGACATCCCGGCCTGTCAAACCCTCCCATAACCCGGACTCCAAATCACAGCCGGATGTGATACAGCCTGGATTCAAACCAGGTATTGTAGTGATGCCTCTTGCATTGAGATGCAGTGCCATAGACCACTGCGCCAGTCAGGAGCCATGACCAATATATTTTGTCCTGCTAATAGCCCATCCTAGAAACGATGTTTGCAGAATTCACAGCCTGTGATGTTTGTGAAAAACAGGGTCAATAATAATAACAATACCTTTCTCCCCTTCTACATGTTAAAGGTTCCAATTGATATTTTTAATCAATTAGCATATTTGAGTTTAACCACGATATTTGTTGTATTATTTGTTCTGTCTTTTCTGGTGGATTACACTGAAATTGCAATCAACTTCATATGGCTTGTTTAAAAAAGAATGATATGTTGGAGATGATTTAATTTACAAACTGCTATGTGTTCCACAATAATTCACTGTTGCCTCCTTTTTCAGGTATCGTGGCTTGAGATTTCTTTGATGAAGAAATCATCAAGAGATATACTGGACTCAGAGAGGTGTTTCTGGGACCAGATCATTTCTTTCAAGGTAGGATTATAGCAATATTTTGTTATGTTTAGGCCTATTTACATGTATATTTCTAGTATAGTACCTAATGATAGCTGTTAGTCTAAATGTATTTTTTCATTCTCCAAATGCAGACAATGACCCAAACCAAATTGGGTGATTTTCACACTTACAGCAGCTGGGTAATGAAGAGTTGAGTGTCAATTCATAAACCATGTGCCATGGAATCTCTTCCCAACTATTTTGCAATCTAAATGGCTCTCCGGCATTTTGAGGTTGCATGAGGTCTTGAGTTAGAAATGTAACACTTAAGCATCGAATACATTGCAAATTGGGGGATTGTCACACCTACAGTAGCCAAGCTATGAAGAGTCTACTGAAAACATTGTTTGCATGATGGGCTACACCTGTTACAGTACTACAGTACACTACTGAAAATCCATTTTCAAAATACTTTCAGCTGTCCATCACTACTGTAAATAAAAACATAGCATCCTGTTAGCATTCTTTATTGTTACCACAATGTCACAAATCATTTGAATCTACCTTTCCAATTACTTTTAGAGTTTGGGATTTACAAAAACCTTAGTGTAACAACAGTTTAGTAAGTAATATTCTACAGTCCAGTTACAGCTTGTTCTGATCAAGTAGAAACAAAAAAATAAATGCATTTTTTCATTACTTATTTAGTGGCACCACAAATGTGAATTAATATTTACAAAACAATTTCCGAAACAAAACACATTACAAAATTGCAAAAAATAAAATATTTTAACCTTTATTTAACTAGGCAAGTCAGTTAAGAACAAATTCTTATTTACAATGACGGCCTACCTGTGCAAAACCCAGATGATGATGGGCCAATTTTGCACTGCCCTATGTGACTCCCAATCACAGCCGGATGTGATACAGCCTGGATTCAAACCAGGGACTATAGTGATGCCTCTTGCACTGAGATGCAGTGCCTTAGACCGCTGCGCCAATTGGGAGCAATAAGACCAATATATATATATATATTTTTTTTTTCTCATTCTCGGACTGGAAACATTGTTTGCAGAGTTCACAATCTCATTTTCAGGTCCTTGTTTAAAAAATAACAATATTTTGGAGATGATTTCATTTTCAAGTAACTGAAAGTGAACGAGAAAAAGGCCGTTCTTGAACATGGGGTGAGACATTCTTACTCATTTGTAACTAAAGCCAGTTTGTTATTTAGAATGATTTATTTCTGTTTTTAGAGAGTGAGGCCGGCATGGGTATCGAACAAGCATCTGTAGCAATGCAGATTGCACTGCGATGCAGTGTCTTAGACCGCTACGCCACTCAGGAGGCCCCATCCATATTTTATGCTGATCAGTTGCCTTGCACAAAGTATCTATTGCCCTTCTATTAGCTCATATTGGCGGTGCACAACATGACCGGTTGAGAGTAGGCTACAGTACTACAGTAAGAGCAAAATAACCCTAACATTTCCACACCCTAATTGTAGTCTAACCAATAACCAAACTGAGATTCAGTGAAAATAAAAATCTCATTGGTTTTTCAAGACCAGTCCCATGCTTGTCTTATAGCAGCGCTGTCTTGATCTCTGAATGCTGTTTTTTCCCCTTCCACACATCCATTAATTTTGAAAGAGTATTTTCCAGTAAGCATAATCAGTGCTCTAACTCCCCCTTGCGCTTGTCTGGAGCAGTAATGCAGTGATGCAGGGCACCGTACTAAACCACAAATTACCTCTAAATCCTGCAGCATAATCTCAAAACTTTTTGTTGAGCAACCACTGTAAGTATAAAGATCCAGTCCATTTAAAACAAATGGAGGCCCTTCACACTTTAATGTTGTGATGCAGAAATCCTGGCAAAATGAAAAAGGTTTTACGGGATATTATTCATCCTGATCAGACAGGTTTTTTATATGGACGATACATTGGAGATAATATAACATAATTACTTGAAACAATAGAATACTATGAAATATCAAAGAAACCAAGTCTGGTCTTCAAAGCAAATTTTTTAATGTTGAAAAGGCCTTTGATAAAGTACAATTTCTTTATAAATGCCTGGACTATTTTAATTTAGGAGAATCTCTTATACAAGGGGTAAAAGTTATGTATAGGTACCCCATGTGTAAAATAGTAAAAATGGTTACTCCTCAGAAAGTATTGAACTGTCAAGAGGAGTAAAACAAGGTTGTCCATTGTCTCCATATCAATTTGTTTTGGACATCAAAATATTCAAATCAGATCCAACAATAATGTCAAGGAGTAAAAATTAAGGGCTTACAAACAAAAGTGTCAATGTATGCTGATGACTCAAATTCTCTTTTAAGTCCTCAATCTGGATCACTGCGCAGTCTCATTGATGATCTAGATAATTTCTCTAGCTTCTCTGGACCAAAACCTAAATATGATAAGTGTACTATTTTACATATTGGATCACTAAAAGACACAAAATGTACATTACCCTATAGTTTGCCAATAAAATGGTCTGATGGTGAAGTAAACATAATTTGAATTCATATCCCTAAAAAATTGAATGAACTCACTACAACAAATTGCAATAGAAAGTTAGGAAATATAGACAAGACCTTGCAACTGTCATGTCTTGTTATGTCTGTTCCTGTCCTTTCTCTTCATTCTCTCTCTCTGCTGGTCTTTTTAGGTTACCTTCTCTGTCTCTCATCCCTCAGCTGTTCTACATTTCCCCTAACTAGCTCATTCTCTCTTTCCCCACCTGTTCTCTCTTCCCCCTCTGATTAGGTCTCTATTTCTTTCTCTGTTCCTGCTACTTTCAGTGTCTGATTCTTGTTTGTGTTTTTTGATGCCAGAAGCAAGCTGTCGTCTCGTTTGCTTCCACCTTGTCCTGTCCTGTCGGAGTCTGCATGGCAGGTGCAACCTGCATTATACTACGTTCTTTTGTTCCATTGACTACGTTGGAAGAGGATTTATGCCATTCCTGTTTTTATTAAAGAACTCTGTTTTCTGTTAAAACCGCGTTTGGGTCTTCACTCAAGTTCATAACAGAAGAATCAGACCAAGAATGGACCCAGCGGCTCCGGACCCTTTTCACTCCGCCGTCGAGATCCAGGGAGCGATGCTAGGCAGACACGAGGAGGAATTGTCTGCTGCTCAACATGCCGTTGAGACCCTGGCCGTCCAAGTCTCCGACCTCACAAGACGGGTTCACCAACTCCACCTCGATCCACCGCCCACTTCCAGGGTTTCCGAGTCTCCGGAGCCCAGGATCAACAACCCGCCGTGTTACTCTGGGGAGCCCACTGAGTGCCGCTCATTCCTCACTCAGTGTGATGTGGTGTTCTCTCTCCAGCCCAACACTTACTCCAGGAGCGCAGCCCGCATCGCCTACGTCATTTCTCTCCTTACCGGACGGGCGCGTGAGTGGGGCACGGCAGTCTGGGAGGCGAGGGCTGAGTGTATTAACCAGTATCAGGACTTTAAGGAGGAGATGATACGGGTTTTTGACCGTTCTGTTTTTGGCGAGGAGGCTTCCAGGGCCCTGTCTTCCCTATGTCAGGGGAATAGATCCATAACGGATTATTCTATTGAGTTTCGCACTCTCGCTGCCTCTAGTGACTGGAACGAGCCGGCTTTGCTCGCTCGTTTTCTGGAGGGTCTCCACGTCGAGGTTAAGGATGAGATCCTCTCCCGGGAGGTTCCTTCCAGTCTGGACTCCTTAATAGCTCTCGCTATTCGCATAGAGCGACGGTTTGATCTTCGTCGCCGAGCTCGTGGAAAGGAGCTCACGTTCTCCGTTGCTCCCCTCTCCACATCACTGCCACCTGCCGCATCACTGCCAC
This sequence comes from Oncorhynchus masou masou, assembly GCF_036934945.1. Lineage (NCBI taxonomy): Eukaryota > Metazoa > Chordata > Actinopteri > Salmoniformes > Salmonidae > Oncorhynchus > Oncorhynchus masou. Next base: position 28,613,833 of record NC_088241.1, on the reverse strand, counting down.
CCTCCCCCGCCGGCTCGGATGCTGAGCCTATGCAGCTGGGGGTATTCGCATCTCGGCCAAGGAGAGGGAACGGAGAATCACCAATCGCCTCTGTCTCTACTGCGGCTCCGCTGGTCATTTTGTCACCTCATGTCCAGTAAAGGGCCAGAGCTCATCAGTAAGAGGAGGGCTACTGGTGAGCGCAACTACTCAGGCCTCTCCTTCTGGATCACGCACTACCTTTCCGGTCCATCTCCGCTGGCCCGGTTCATCTGCTTCCTGCAGTGCCTTGATAGACTCTGGGGCGGAGGGCTGTTTTATGGACGAGACCTGGGCTCGGGAACATGACATTCCTCTCAGACAGTTAGGGAGCCCAGGGCCTTGTTCGCTTTAGATGGTAGTTCTCTCCCCAAGATTCAGCGTGAGACGCTGCCTTTAACCCTCACTGTCTCTGGTAATCATAGCGAAACCATTTCTTTTTTAATTTTTCGTTCACCTTTTACACCTGTTGTTTTGGGTCATCCCTGGCTAGTGCGCCATAACCCTTCTATTAATTGGTCTAGTAATACTATCCTATCCTGGAATGTTTCTTGTCATGTAACCTGTTTAATGTCTGCTATCCCTCCTGTTTCCTCTGTCTCTTCTTCACAGGAGGAGCCTGGCGATTTGACAGGGGTGCCGGAGGAGTATCACGATCTGCGCACGGTGTTCAGTCGTTCCAAGGCCACTTCTCTCCCTCCACACCGGTCGTATGACTGTAGTATTGATCTCCTTCCGGGAACTACTCCCCCCCGGGGTAGATTATACTCTCTGTCGGCTCCCGAACGTAAGGCTCTCGAGGATTATTTGTCGGTTTCGCTCGACGCCGGTACCATAGTCTCCTCCTCCTCCCCCGCTGCGCGGGGTTCTTTTTTGTTCAGAAGAAGGACGGGTCCCTGCGTCCATGCGTGGATTATCGAGGGCTGAATGACATAACAGTTAAGAATCGTTATCCGCTTCCTCTTATGTCTTCAGCCTTCGAGATCCTGCAGGGAGCCAGGTTTTTCACCAAATTGGACCTTCGTAACGCCTACCATCTCGTGCGCATCAGGGAGGGGGACAAGTGGAAGACGGCGTTTAACACTCCGTTAGGGCACTTTGAATACCGGGTTCTTCCTTTCGGCCTCGTTAACGCTCCAGCTGTCTTTCAGGCACTAGTTAACGACGTCCTGAGAGACATGCTGAACATTTTTGTTTTCGTTTACATGGATGATATCCTGATTTTTTCACCGTCTCTCTCGATTCATGTTCAGCACGTGCGACGCGTCCTCCAGCGCCTTTTGGAGAACTGTCTTTATGTGAAGGCTGAGAAGTGCACTTTTCATGCCGCCTCTGTCCCTTTTCTCGGTTCCGTTATTTCCGCTGAGGGCATTAAGATGGATCCCGCTAAGGTCCAGGCTGTCATTGATTGGCCCGTTCCTAAGTCACGCGTCGAGCTGCAGCGCTTTCTGGGCTTCGCTAATTTCTACCGTCGTTTCATCCGTAATTTCGGTCAGGTGGCAGCTCCTCTCACAGCCCTTACTTCTGTTAAGACGTGCTTTAAGTGGTCCGTTTCCGCCCAGGGAGCTTTTGATCTTCTTAAGAATCGTTTTACATCCGCACCTATTCTTGTTACACCTGACATCTCTAGACAGTTTGTTGTTGAGGTTGACGCGTCAGAGGTGGGCGTGGGAGCCATTCTTTCTCAGCGCTCTCTCTCTGACGGCAAGGTCCATCCTTGCGCGTTTTTCTCTCATCGCTTATCGCCGTCAGAACGTAACTATGATGTTGGTAATCGCGAACTGCTCGCCATCCGCTTAGCCCTAGGCGAATGGCGACAGTGGTTGGAGGGGCGACCGTTCCTTTTGTCGTTTGGACTGACCATAGGAACCTTGAGTACATCCGTTCAGCCAAACGACTTAATGCGCGTCAGGCTCGTTGGGCTCTGTTTTTCGCTCGTTTCGAGTTTGTTATTTCTTATCGTCCGGGCTCAAAAACACCAAACCTGATGCTTTATCTCGTCTCTTCAGTTCTTCTGAGGTCTCCACCGACCCCGATGGGATTCTCCCTGAGGGGCGTGTTGTCGGGTTGACTGTCTGGGGAATTGAGAGGCAGGTAAAGCAAGCACTCGCTCACACTCCGTCGCCGCGAGCTTGCCCTAGGAACCTTCTGTTCGTTCCCGTTCCTACTCGTCCGGCCGTTCTTCAGTGGGCCCACTCTGCCAAGTTAGCCGGCCACCCCGGCGTTCGGGGTACGCTCGCTTCCATTCGCCAGCGTTTCTGGTGGCCCACTCGGGAACGTGACGCGCGTCGATTTGTCGCCGCTTGTTCGGTCTGCGCGCAGACTAAATCTGGGAACTCTCCTCCTGCCGGCCGTCTCAGACCGCTTCCCATTCCCTCTCGACCGTGGTCTCACATCGCTTTAGATTTTATCACCGGACTGCCTTCATCAGCGGGGAGGACAGTTATTCTTACGGTTGTCGATAGATTCTCTAAGGCGGCTCATTTCATTCCTCTCGATAAGCTCCCTTCTGCTAAGGAGACGGCTCAGATCATTATCGAGAATGTTTTCCGAATTCATGGCCTTCCGTCTGACGTCGTTTCCGACAGAGGCCCGCAGTTCACGTCTCAATTTTGGAGGGAGTTTTGCCGTTTGATTGGGGCTTCCGTCAGTCTCTCGTCCGGCTTTCATCCCCAGTCTAACGGTCAAGCCGAACGGGCCAATCAGACTGTTGGTCGCATTTTACGCAGTCTTTCTTTTCGTAACCCTGCGTCTTGGTCAGAACAGCTCCCCTGGGCAGAGTACGCCCACAACTCGCTTCCCTCGTCTGCTACCGGTCTATCCCCTTTTCAGTGTAGCCTCGGGTACCAGCCTCCGCTGTTCTCATCTCAGCTCGCCGAGTCCTGCGTCCCCTCCGCTCAGGCTTTTGTCCAGCGTTGCGAGCGCACCTGGAAGGGGGTCAGGTCGGCACTTTGCCGTAATAGGGCGCAGACTGTGAGGGCCGCTAATAAGCGTAGGACCAAGAGTCCTAGATATTGTTGCGGTCAGAGAGTATGGCTCTCCACTCAGAACCTTCCCCTTAAGACAGCTTCTCGCAAGTTGGCCCCGCGGTTCATTGGTCCGTTCCGTATTTCCCAGGTCATTAATCCTGTCGCAGTGCGACTTCTTCTCCCGCGCTATCTTCGTCGCGTTCACCCGGTCTTCCATGTCTCCTGTGTTAAGCCCGTTCTTCGCGCCCCGCTCGTCCCTCCCCCCATCCTTGTCGAGGGCGCACCCATCTACAGGGTTCGTAAGATTTTGGACATGCGCCCTCGGGGCCGTGGTCATCAGTACCTAGTGGATTGGGAGGGGTACGGTCCTGAGGAGAGGAGTTGGGTTCCCTCTCGGGACGTGCTGGACCGTTCGCTGATCGATGATTTCCTCCGTTGCCGCCAGGTTTCCTCCTCGAGTGCGCCAGGAGGCGCTCGGTGAGTGGGGGGTACTGTCATGTCTTGTTATGTCTGTTCCTGTCCTTTCTCTTCATTCTCTCTCTCTGCTGGTCTTTTTAGGTTACCTTCTCTGTCTCTCATCCCTCAGCTGTTCTACATTTCCCCTAACTAGCTCATTCTCTCTTTCCCCACCTGTTCTCTCTTCCCCCTCTGATTAGGTCTCTATTTCTTTCTCTGTTCCTGCTACTTTCAGTGTCTGATTCTTGTTTGTGTTTTTTGATGCCAGAAGCAAGCTGTCGTCTCGTTTGCTTCCACCTTGTCCTGTCCTGTCGGAGTCTGCATGGCAGGTGCAACCTGCATTATACTACGTTCTTTTGTTCCATTGACTACGTTGGAAGAGGATTTATGCCATTCCTGTTTTTATTAAAGAACTCTGTTTTCTGTTAAAACCGCGTTTGGGTCTTCACTCAAGTTCATAACAGCAACCACCTGTTTCTTTGTGGAAAAATCACACTGATTAACTATTTAGTCATATCACAGTTTACTTATTTACTTATGGCATTGCCTACTCCAGACAAATTGTTTTTGAATTATATGAGCAGAGAATATTTCACTTTATTTGGAAAGGTAAGCCAGACAATTAAATGTGCATATTTATATAATTAATACGAGCTTTGGGGTGCTACAATTATTAAATATCAAAGCATCAAACCTCTTGCGAATAGCTTCAGTCATGCAAACGTTATACTTAAACCAAAACTGGTTCTCCAGTAGATTCATTAAAAAATGCCTTTTTGCCTTTATCCAGATTACAACCTCTCACTTTCAGTTAATTGAAAATGAAACTTTTTTCAATGCACAGTTTCTTCAGAAAGTATTCATACCTCTTGAGTTATTTCACATTTGGTTGTGTTACAGCCTCAATTCAAAATGGATTAAATAGATTTTATTTTCTCACTCATCTACACACAATACCCCATAATGACAAAGGGGCCGATTCCGATTTAGAAATTTAAGCCAACACACTTCTCAATATTTGATATTCAGATTTACCTTATTCAGTCACGCAATGGGTTTGCAGGCGTGGTTCCCTTGCATGAGCTGAGTACATTTAATTAAACTGCTGAAAACCCTCCCACTTGCTGGCCAACAGATTTTCACATTAAGTTTTCATTCAATAGTATTTTCAGTACAATTATCTTAAGCCATCCCTTTAAATATGGTGTACGTTTAATTAGAATTTTGACAAACTAAAATACATAGAGAGAACGGGTTCAGAAAATAGGGATCAGTGAAAGAATACCATCTATGCAGCTTCGTCTCTGTTTCAGCACAGACTGGTATATTAAAACATTCTCTAATCTTGTAGATTATTTAGGCAAATTTTAGGTTTAGTATGTATGAATCATTAAAAAAAAATCCGGTTTGGTGAGCCAATACATGCTAATATATTGATGAATAAAGATAGTGGTTTGATTCATCCTGAAAGTTGTCATATTCAAGTTCAATCCATTAAATAATGGATGGTGGGGGAAAAAAGTGTAGAATAGGGCTGGAACAGTAGTCATAAATCTACCCTCACTAATCATGGAAATGTATGACAATGTTCCAGTCGTCGTGAACCGTGCGCCAGGCTCCAGGTATATCCTGCTACGTGTGGAGTTCGATGATGGTTCAGAAGTTCCATGTCCTAAATTATTTGAACAACATTAGCCTAATATGATCCACTAATGCTAGTGACCCTCAGGAACTACTTACACGGAGGCAACAGAGGAAATAAAGGTAAACGGAAGAGAATCATACAAAATGTAAGCTACCGTTTAAAGAGCAGCGCTAAAGTGACCGTTACAAATGTATGTGGGTGTTATTGACAGTGGCTCCCATTAATGGCTAATATTTAAGATGATACAAATTGTCAAATAACACTGAGAAAATCCGGGGCATAGGCTATAATTAAAACATTCTAAGGTGTATACTTCAACTGGGCAGGTTAAGCCCCACAGAAGCCTAGCTTGGGAGTTCACATTTCATCCACGCAAATTATGAGGGCACACAATAACAATTCTGAATAACGGCACAGCTATTTATAGCATATTCTATTGTGGAAAAGGAGGCAGAGTACATGTCACATTGATATTATTTTCTGTATGCTTCATTAGGGCTGGTTTCACATTCGTCTCCAGGGATCATAAAGATTTTTTTTAATGGTTAACAATTACTATGTGTATTTTACAATCCCCTTCTCCAAATAAATTACTCATTTACCTATCTCTTATCAGTAGCTATTATGCATTTATAAATGACAGTGCATGGAGAATGGGAAAAATGAAAGATGCTTTTTAAACATTTTTTATTTTTTTTGTGGGTGGGGGTGGGTAGATCAGCTTTGATATTGCATATAGATGTTGTCTTCCATCAATGTAACTATCTGCATAATTTCCATGCCATTATATATATATTTTATAAATACATACAGTGGGGGCAAAAAAGTATTTAGTCAGCCAGCAATTGTGCAAGTTCTCCCACTTAAAAAGATGAGAGAGGCCTGTAATTTTCATCATAGGTACACTTCAACAATGACAGACAAAATGAGGAAACAAAATCCAGAAAATCACATTGTAGGATTTTTAATGAATTCATTTGCAAATTATGGTGGAAAATAACCCCCTTGAACTTTGCGACCTTTTGCCACTTTTCAGGCTTCAAACATAAACATATAAAACTGTATTTTTTGTGAAGAATCAACAACAAGTGGGACACAATCATGAAGTGGAACGACATTTATTGGATATTTCAAACTTTTTTAACAAATCAAAAACTGAAAAATTGGGCGTGGGAGTGGGTCTAGGGTAGGGTGGAGGTGATATGATCCTTGACTAATCTCTCAAGGATCATATCACCTCCACCCTACCTGACACCCTAGACCCTAATGCAGGGCCAACAGACAAGTTCCTTTCTTTCTCCCCCTTCCACTTGCCTCTTCCATTTTTGTGGTAATGCTGCAATTAGTTGGTTGCAATGTTCAGTAGAGTAGACTTTTCTATAAATGTTTCTTAGCTGCATGTGTGACATAACCCCACCAGTCCTATTTATGATATAATTTACAAAGATTATAAAATTTTTTGTTTGTTTTATTTTTATATATTCTTTTCAATTAGTATAGTGGAGTTGGACCATAATAGTTGCTGTAATATTTTTTTGTATTTTCTGGTGGATAAACTGAAATTGCAATAAACTTTCAATGGCTTATTTTAAAAAGAGCAATATTTTGGAGATTATTTCACATTGAAATGACCGAAAGCGAGATGTAAAATGAAAAAGTACCATAATGATTGAGTGTCCATATAGCTGTACCATGGCATTTGCACAGTTACTGAGTAAACCTCCAATTGCGTTCCACTATTCCCGCTCAGACCTCCCCCCATCCCAAGTTAGACTGTCGTCCCAGTGACTGGCAGACCATCCCTGTCCATCCTAGGTCCTCTTTTAAAAGAGCACACAGCGCCACTCAAAGAACAGAAACAGATAAACTGCCAAAAGCATTTCCAATGCCTTCACTTCGAATGTATGGTAACAATTATAAAAATATATATATATATGCCTAAGAAAATCTTGCATATCTTAATTTAGTTCCACAATTATCAAATCATATGCATAATAATGTTAGCAGTTCATACGAAGCATTGTTATCTGTAACCAGGATTCGCATGACAAAAAAAATATTTTTGGCAAACAGTTACTGGGATTCATCCTTTATTGTCCCTAACATCATTACTCCATAGCACCAGATGTGGGATACGCACGCACGCGCGCACGCGCGCACGCACGCGCACACGCACACGCACACGCACACACACACACACACACACACACACACACACACACACACACACACACACACACACACACCCTTCCTCCACAAACAACCACAAGCTCAGATGTTCAACAGTTGTTCCATCCCCGAGCCCAACTCAAGAGAAGACTTGATGAGCGAATTCATATACCAGTGGAGGCTGCTGTGGGGAGGACGGCTTATAATAATGGCTGGGTTGGAGCAAATGGAATGGCATTAAACACATGGAAACAATATGTTTGAAGTATTTGATGCCACCCCACTTATTCCGCTCCAGCCATTACCACGAGCCCGTCCTACCCAATTAGGTGCCACCAACCTCCTGTGGCATATACAGTTGAAGCCGTTTGAGAAGGCATGCAAAATTGAGCAAGAATGGGAAGATTTCATTAACCAATGTCAAGTCCTAGCTGATGGAGCTCAGATATGACCAGCGTGTGTGGTGTCTGTTGTGACCATTTTACCACTCATCTCTGTGCAGTCAGAACTTTTGATTATTTTGTGCCACCAGGGCCACAGTAATCTGCCCCCTTTCTGATAGTCCGAGCGTGACCTCCTCCCCATGGGTTACTGCAGCTAGTGTTGCCAGCACTGCCACTACCTGGGTTGGCCATCTCGTTGACATGTGTGACATTATTCGAAGGACAATGTCCCTGACGTAATGTTCTACACATACTGTACTAGTGTGTTGCATTCCTGTCTCATACTGCCACTGAGTTCTTTAGAAAGAGTGTAGTCCCATGCACACATGCATTGTGTCTTCATTTCCCTTTGTATGTGAAAGATCTTTGCAATGCATTGAATCTAGATTTCTGTATAAACCAGTCATTACTGTGAGAATCTTTGTCAAAGAAAACATGTTGACAGGATTATGACCATTCAGTGCGTTATAATGTTATACTGTCATACAGATGAATCTGTATTTTGAGGGTTGTCCAGCTGGCGTTGATTACTTAAACTGATTTACACACAGTCTACTGACAGACGCCTCCCTGACCTTGATTTGATGACTTTGTCAAATCTTGGATGATCCCTTACGTAGGGCAACAAACATGTATATGTCTTATCAACCAAACAACAGCTGTATTTGTCTCCCTGAAAATATGTCATATTTACTCACTATCTTTGCCTTCTCAGAGTTGACATAATCCTCTAAAGTGTTTCTAAAAGAAGTTCCCTGTGTGGATATTAGCAGGGGGTCAATCAGTTCCCATCATTCCCAGCTGTATTTGGTAACTCTGTGTCTGCCCGTCTTCTGATTCGAGTGTCTGTGTTTCAGTCACCAGGAAAGTGGAATGCTTTTAATGTTCATACATTTCTCCCCTTTGCTGAACTCTGATAACTCAACCCTCTATGTTCTCCAAGCAGAAATCACATTCCTTTGGATCCTTCAGCACCATGATCAGTAAGTTACATCTGACAGAACTGTGGATCAGGAGTAGATCAAGGGGTCTGTCTCCACAAGGGTGTTTGAAAAGTGAAGTACATAAGCCAGTGGCAGGAGAATACAAGCCTCATGCCACAAGCCTAGACTGGCAATGTTCTGCATCAGTGGAAATATGAGACAAAAGCGTAGAAGCAGAATGAGAACAGAGAAATACTTTTTTTGCAGTAGAATGCATATGTAGGGTGATTTGGTATAGTGTTAAATATAATAAAAAGTACAGTGCCTTCGAGAAAGTATTCAAAGCCTTGAATTTTTCCACATTTTGTTACACAGCATTCTAAAATGGATTAAATAAAAAAAGATCCTCAGCAATCTAAACACAATACCCCATAATGACAAAGTGAATACATTTTTTTAGATTTTATGCAAATTTATTACAAATAAAAACAGAAATAGCTTATTAACATAAGTATTCAGACCCTCTGCTAAGAGACTCGAAATTGAGCTCAGGTGCATCCTGCTTTGATTGATCCTCATTGAGATGTTTCTACAACTTGATTGGAGTCCACCTGTGGAAGGTTCAATTGATTGGACATGATTTGGAAAGGCACACTCCTGTCTATATAAGGTCCCACAGTTGAAGGTGCATGTCAGAGCAAAAACCAAGCCATGAGGTCGAAGGAATTGTCCGTAGAGCTCCGAGACAGGATTGTGTCGAGGTACAGATCTGGGGACGGGTACCAAAGAAATTCTGCGGCATTGAAGGTCCCCAATAACACAGTGGCCTCTATCATTCTTAAATGGAGGAAGTTTGGAATCACCAAGACTCTTCCTAGAACTGGTCACCCGGCAAAACTGAGCAATCCGGGGGAGAAGGGCCTTGGTCAGGGAGGTGACCAACAACCCGATGGTCACTCTGACAGAGCTCTAGATTTGCTCTGTGGAGATGGAAGAACCTTCCAGAAGGACAACCATCTCTTCAGCACTCCACCAAACAGGCCTTTGTGGTATAGTGGCCTGACGGAAGCCACTCCTCAGTAAAATACAAATGACAGCCCACTAAAGGACTCTCTGGTCTGATGAAACCAAGTTCAACTCTTTGGCTTGAATGCCAAGCGTCACGCCTTGAGGAAACCTGGCACCATCCCTACTGTGAAGCATGGCGGTGGCAGAATCATGCTGTGTTCTTTTTCAGGGGCAAGGACTGGAAGAAAATTCAGGACCGAGGCAAAGATGAACGGAGCAAAGTACAGAGAGATCCTTGATGAAAACCTGCTCCAGAGTGCTCAGGACCTCAGACAGGGGTGAAGGTTCACCTTTCAACATGACAAGGACCCTAAGCACACAGCCAAGTCAATGCACGATAGGCTTTGGCACATTTTAGAGAGGCCTTCTATTGTCACAAGCACAAGGTACATCTGTATATTGTTCATGCTGTTTAATCAGCTTCTTAATAAGCCACACCTGTCAGGTGGATGGATTATCTTGGCAAAGGAGGAAAGCTCACTAACAAGGATGGAAACACATTTGTGCACCAACATTTGAGAGAAATACGCTGATTGGGTATATGATCTATTTCTGAGATCTTTAATTTCAGGTCATGAAACATGGGACCAACGCTTCACATGTTGTGTTTATATTTTTGTTCAATTTACATCTGTGCATATAAATCATACTCAGATGACTTTGGGTTCAAATTAAAACAAACCCAGTGAGATCAAAGCTTGGAAGGAGATGAGATAGTCCTCCTCCTCCATTTCATCATCAACATCTCACAACATCCGACTGCTTCACTTGACCTCTAAGCTCCACTTGGCCACCCTTAAAACCTCTGACTTAGACTGCTGGAATGCATCAACGCTGACCATATGCTGGACACTGATGCTCTGGCTACACAATACACACACTACACACACTTAGCAAGGTTTGCTCTGAACATACACTGTATACACTCTGGACAGCTGCAGAGGGATTGACATTGACTGTACACTAAACATACCACTCCGATCAAGAACCTAAAACACAAGCTGCAGGTCTTAGTCAACTCCTGCCTCAGACAAATCTTGCACATATGGTGGCCTGAGTGGATCTTTAATATAGACCTGTGGAAGAAGCCTGCCTCGAGCACCATTAAGGAGCGGAAGTGGAGATGGGTTGGTCACACAGAATCCACAAGGAAAGCGAAGACGAGGACGTCCAACAAGGACCTGGCGCAGGTGTAGACTCAGAACTGAAGAAGATCCACTTGTCATAGCCTGAGGCAAAGAATGCATCCCAAGACAGGCAACAATAGAAAACTTTAGTACAGGCCTTATGTCCCTCCAGGAATGAGATGGATTAATAAGTAAATAAGTAAACACCGCTAGTCTGAACACAAACTCCACACACAATACACACACCAGCTATGACCACACTCCACACACTACACAGGGATGTCATAGAAATGTACACTGTAATGCCTCACTCCTAGTACTAGGTCTATGGTGTGAGGTGTATTTATTATCATAGGCCATAGAGAGTTATGCTGCTCAGTCGGACTTTATTATGACCAGTTTCCCAAAACTTCTTGGAAATGTTGCTTACTCACTAAATGCAATGAGTTTCTGTATACACGGTCAAACCAGTGCTGATGCTTCTGGCTAAACCTTTTCAAATGCTATGTTGCCTTTTCAGTCATGCACAGATGGTAGGCATTTCTATTGTATCAACTTTTATACACAATGCTCGCTCCAGGCAAAGCTAAACATTTGAAAGCTTGTCCGTGGTGTAGAAAGATGTCACACACTCTCTCTCCTCACTACCTCAGAACCACTGGTGGAAACCTCACATTTTGTTTTTTGCCTTGGGGCTTAACCCTTTGTGTGGTGTTCGGGTCTGTCTGGCCCATTTTCAATGTTTGCTCAAAAAAATGATACTGTGAAAAACAGTGCTGTAACACACAGCTGTAACTATATATGTGAGTGAGTAAAATTTCTGAACTAAGTGTTTTCATCATTCTAGATGGCAGCCGGTAGCAACAAGAAGAGGTGATACGATGTGTGTGGACCGAAGAAAGACAGGAAGACACAGTACACATGCATCAAGTGCAAGAAATATGTTTTCAACACACACACACACAGTAAAACACTGTCCTTCATGTGGTGTGTAGACCGGCCTTAATGTGTGTTCAATGCGGCTCGTATCATTTCCATAAAATACTGTATGTAAGATTTGTCCTTAAACATCAACAATGATGAGAACCTTGTTTCATTGATATTTGTTCAAGGTAAAACATGATTAATTCTACCCCTGTCTTGAAAAATCTAATGTTATTTAAATAAAATAAATAGCACTTTTATTGATAAATGTGATCTAGCAGAGGTATTTTAAGTAAATTGTTATGGCTGTATTGTTTTGAAAAATCTATAATGTTGTGGGTCCATCAGATCGGCGAACATTGGGTGAATAACAAAAACATGAACACCACACAAGGGTCAAGTGGGAAAGGGTGGAGCATGACATGCAAGGGTGCCTCAATTAGAGTTGGAAATACTTAATTGGCACACAAATTAGTGCCACTTACGTCATGAGACTGAGCTGCCCTCGGTCTCAAAGAGCACGTCATCGTTAGAAAAACAATCACCCAGTCAAACGGTCAGCCAAGCCAAATTAACTCCGCTGACAGTGTTTGAGTACTCCTAGCAACCATTCATTAGGCCCGTCAGCCGGCATCACAGGACGACACACAAACGGACTATTGCTCAAGAAAGGAAGAACACAGCAGTGGTGGAAAAAGTACCCAGATTGTCACATAGTGGCAAGAAAAAGTATGTGAACCCTTTGGAAATACCTGGATTTCTGCATAAATCTGTGAAAAAATTTGATCTGATCTTCATCTAGGTCACAATAATAGACAAACAGTCTGCTTAAACTCACAACCAATTATACGTTTTCATGTATTTATTGAACACACCGTGTAAACATTCACAGTCCAGGGGGTGAAAATGTTTGTGAACCCTTGGATTTAATAACTGGTTGACTCTCCTTTGGCAGCAATAACCTCAACCAAACATTTTCTGTAGTTGCGGAACAGACCTACACAACGGTCTGGAGGAATTTTGGATATTCCTCTTTACAAAACTGTTTCAGTTCAGCAATATTCTTGGCATGTCTTGTGTGAACTATTCTCTTGGAGGTCATGCCACAGCATCTCAATCGAGTTGAGGTCAGGACTCTGACTGGGCCACTCCAGAGGGTGCATTTTCTTCTGTTGAAGCCATTCTGTTGTTGATTTACTTCTGTGTTTTGGGTCGTTGTCTTGTTGCATCAACCAACTTCTGTTGAGCTTCAATTGGCAGACAAAAAGACTAACATTCTCCTGCAAAATGTCTTGATAAACTTGGGAATTAGTTGTTCAGTAGATGATAGCAAGCTGTCCAGGCCCTGAGGAAGCAAAGCAGCCCCAAACCATGATGCTCCCTCCACCATACTTTACAGTTGGGATGAGGTTTTGATGTTAGTGTGCTGTGCCTTTTTTCACCACACATAGTGTTGCGTTTTCCTTCTAAACAACTCAACTGTAGTTTCATCTGTCCACAGAATATTTTGCCTGTAGCGCTGGGGAACATCCAGGTGCTCTTACAAATAAAACGTCAGATGTGCAGCAATGTTTTCTTTTGGACAGCAATGGCTTCTTCTGCGGTGTCCTCCCATGAACACCATTCTTGTTTAGTGCTTTACGTATTGTAGACTTGTCAACAGACGTTAACATGTTCCAGAGATTTCTGTAAGTCTTTAGCTGACACTCTGGGATTCTCCTTAACCCCATTGAGCATTCTGCGCTGTGCTCTTGCAGTCATTCTTGCAGGATGGCTACTCATAGGGAGAGTAGCAACAGTGCTGAACTTTCTCCATTTATAGACAATTTGTCTTACCGTGGACTGATGAACGTCAAGGGTTTTAGAGATACTTTTGTAACCCTTTTGTAATACTTTTGTAACCCTTCATGCAAGTCAACAATAATTCATCTTAGGTCTTCTGAGAACTCTTTTGTTCAAGGCATGTTTCATATCAGGCAATGCTTCTTGTGAATAGCAAACTCACATTTTGTGAGAGTTTTTTATAGGGAAAGGCAGCTGTAACCAACATCTCCAATCTCGTCTCATTGATTGGACTCCAGGTTAGCAGACTCCTGACTCCAATTAGCTTTTGGAGAAGTTATTAGCCTAGGGGTTCACATACTTTTTCCAACAGACTGTGAATGTTTAAATGATGTATTCAATATAGACAAGAAAACCACAATAATTGATATGTTATTAGTTTAATCACACTTTGTTTGTCTATTGTTGTGACTCAGAAGAAGATCAAATCAGAATTGATGACCAATTTATGCATTTATCCAGGTAATTCCAAAGGGTTCACATACTTTTTCCTGCCACTGTACTTGAGTAAAAGTAAAGATACCTTACTAGAAAATTACTCAAGTAAAAGTGAAAGCCACCAAATAAATTACTGCTTGAGTAAAAGTCTAAAAATATTTGGATTTAAATATACTTAAGTATCACAAGTAAATGTAATTGCTAAAATATACTTAAGTATCAAAAGTAAAAGTATCAATTATTTCAAATTCCTTATATTAATCAAACCAGACAGCACCATTTAAAAAAATATGTTTTTATTAACAGATAGCCCGGGGCACACTCCAACACTCAATCATGTATAAACAAAGCAAGTGTGTTAATTGAGTCCACTAGATCAAAGGCAGTAGGGATGACCAGGAATGTTCACTTGATAAGTGCGTGAATTGCATAATTTTCCCGTCCTGCTAAGCATTTAAAATGTAACGAGTACTTTTGGATCAAGAAAAATGAATGGAGTAAAATGTACATAATTTTCTTTAGGAATGTAGCGAAATAAAAGTTGTCAAAAATATAATCAGTAAAGTAAAGTACAGATACCCTTCAAAAAACAACTTAAGTATTTTTACTCAAGTACTTTACACCACTAAAACACAGTAAAGAGAGAAAGACCGAGACAGAGACGGACCATTACGTGTATAATGTATATATTATTAGAGTGTGTGTATTCAGTAGGGGTTTGATGCTGCTAGGAGACCTGTGTGCCCACTGAACCTCTTCTGTTGCTCTGCTCTGCCATCAGTGTCCTAATGGGCTGAGAGCACAAAGTGTAGGTGTGTGTGGGTCCGATTTCAGGCAAATGTTTGATGAAGTAATGGAAGTTTGAATAATCAGGATAAGGACACACAATAAGTCCTCTGTGACTCCAGTCAACAAACGTAAAATGAGTGTGTGTGTGTGTGTCTATGTCTGTGTCTGGAGGGGAACAGATGAACAGCTGGTTAGTAGGTTTTCTCCTGTCAATGCTCATTTCACTGAGTTGACAAGGATTTGCAATACCTTCAACTCCAAGAGGTTTCAGTCTTGGATCAACATCATAAGCCTATTTCTATCTCCTTATAAGGGATGTAATGCCTCCATGTACATTGGAGACTGGCATGTGGATTTAACGCTGGAGTTTAAATGGTTGACCTCAAGAAAATATCTTAGCGTTCCAATTCTTTACTATTATATATTAGTAATTGAATAGGATATCAATGTCCACCACATTCTTTGCTTGATCCCAAGGAAACAATAAAACGTTTTCCGTTATTACATTGGGAAGATTGAACGAATCATGGGATGGATGGGAATGCGGAAGCTGAAGAAAACAGCAAAATGTCTTGCGGTGTTGAACGTCTGAGAGCTTTGACCAATCAGAACAAGAAATGACTGGAATCTGAGTTTCCTTAAAGTTCAGCTGTAGTCTGTCTGAATGCACCAACAGGGACGGGGAAAGGGAAAATCTAGTCACTATTGAATGCATTCAAATGAAATGTGTCTTCCACATTTAACCAAACCCCTCTGATTCAGAGAGGTGCAAAGGGGCTGCCTTAATAGAAATCATCAGTGCCTGGGGAGCAATTGTTGTTGGGGGTTAAGTGCCTTGCTCAACAGCAGAACGGCAAATTTATCCACCTTGCTGGCTCAGGGATTCGAACCATTGACCTTTCGCTTACTGGCCTAACACTCTTAACGCTGGGTTACCTGCCCACAGTCACAGAGGCATCATTCTAAGGCCGAGAAATAGGGAATTAATCAACGTCACAAAGATGCCAATGGTACATGACGTGATCATCACATCGTATCTTGAGAACACTTTGAATATTGGACAAATTGTGGACAAATATTGTGACAAATTGGCTTCTAGTTAATTATAAATAATACACAGGAGGGACTATAATGCCATTTTGTTATATCAAGTGCAAAGATTTGAACATGTTTCTTGAGGATGAGTTCACCAAATTTAATTAAAGTGGTAATGCAAGACTGACCTCACGACTGACCTCACTGACAGCATGTCTTCAGTGCTTTTTCATTAGAATCTGTTACATCATGCAAATAAATGCACTATTTTATTGACTTTAGTCAATTCAACATTTCTACTGTATGCATTTGAAACACTCAGCATATTATAAAATATTACAGTGGTCCTTTGACTTTGAATAGGGGTGGTGAAGGCAGAGAGGAAATATGTGACAGTAAACATTTCGCAGAATTTTGTCATAAGCAATATTTTTTTATTTTCAATGACACAGCAGTCATATAACACTGTACATGAAAAGCTTGATGTTTTCCCCCCGCAATAAACACAAGTTAGAGTTGAAAAGGGACCACAGTGGATCCTTTCCCCCTTGCAGAGGAGGGATACACTGAACGGTGACCAGCCAGCCCACCGTGTGGTTTCGTGTTTCATGTAAATATAGTGCCTAATGACAGTGTCAGAGCATAGATTCTATTATACCCTTCAAACCAGAGGTCATCTCTGCTGCCTGCCACACCCTAGGGTGGGGCCACCTCACCACTGCGGTTACAGGCCCAGCTTTTGCCCTAACCAAAATGACAGACATTTTATCTTTACATTTTCTCTGGGGTTTCGCAGTCGGGGAGTGCTGAGAATTCTCAGCAAAGCGAACATGAGGTTGGCAGAGACTGGCTGATTAGTGGCATTGTCTTATTATTATTTTTTACCTTTAACTAATAAAAGGTTCAACTTAATAGTTCAACGTTTGTTACTTTCTCAGTTTATTTGGTCGCCTTTGAAGACCAAAATCGCAACTTCCTGTTGATGTGAACCGCAAGAACTTTAGGATAGTTGGTGTTGAACGATTGCGGAAGAGGTCAAGGCATCCATCTTACTTTGTAGTAATGTGAGAGACATCGTCATTAGAGGATAGATATATTTATCTCGGCAAAGCCCTGCTCAGAATCAGTCCAAGCCACTACAATACATCAACTAACGTTTAGAGTTCAACCTGCTTTTGTTTGATGTCTTCTAAAATTCTTCACCAGATAAATTGAGGAACAGCAGGCAAAGAAACAATTGCTCTCAACAACACGTCATTCTAATGTGTGGCCTACACCGTTGCAGTCAAGATGACATCCATAGAACACAGAAAGTGCCAAAAGTGCACATTGACTAGCGGTCACAGTCCTCTCAGAACAAAGTCCAACACATGTTGTGTTCCTGATTAAGCCCACAAGACACTTCCCCGGTGTCCAGATCTCCTCAGCCCAGCTGTCATGGGCATCATCTGGACAAGGCAGACCAGCTCTGTCCTCTTTATTTGATCTCATATGGCGCTGGCCATGAGGAAAGAATTACTGTACGCTCAGTTCTTGTTAGTGCTGCTTTGATGTACGATCTACCTTTCTCCTCCAAAGCGTGCAGGTGGTTTGAGTTTTACACTTGGAGAGCAAATGAATCCTCGGGGATGAGACCTCGTACTGTATATTTGGCCACAACAGGCCAATCCTTTCATGCACTTAGTCCCTGTGTGTGGCTCTTAGTCCCTGTGTGAGAATCCATCGTTGCAAAGTGTTTCAGATGATTAATCCTAACACACATACATACTTTTCCACCCCGAAAATGTCAATCTTACATCATCTCAGGATGTTTCATGCATTCTATCCATTAATCTTTCCAAAGGCTCATACTATACCTGTAGGGGGAAGCTGGCCCTGTTATTGGGGCCATATGTTTCATACTGTACGTTAAAGGGATAGTTCGGGATTTTGTCAATGAGGCCTTTCATCTACTTCCCATACCATTTTTACATATCGGTGTCCAGTATGAAGGAAGTTAGAGGTAGTTTTGCAAGCCAATACTAACTGGTGTTAGCGCAATGACTGGAAGTCCACTGTTCCCATAGAATTCCAGTCATTAAACTATCACTCGTTAGCAATTGCACAATCGCTAGAAAGCAAGTTCCTTCAAACTACACGCAGAGACAAAAGAAAATGGTATCCTCGAGTTCATTGGACTCTGGTGAAGTAGATAGCGGGCCTCATTGCCGAAATCCCAAACGATCCCTTTACCTAATCCAGGGCCGGCCAGAACAAATCAGTTGGACGGGCATTTGATTTCCATAGAAGGGCAATGTTTTTTTCCCCACAGGCTCCTACATTTAAATGGGTTCGAGAGTAAAGGTATGTAATTTAACTGTAAAAATGTTTTACCTTTTAAAGTGGCATGAACACAACCAGTCATGATGTTTTCACCTCACTGTCAAAAAAATCACTTCAAATAGTAGGTTACCTTTGCACGTTCGTCCAAAATAATTCTAGCATCCGAACAGCGCACTGTGCACCCGCCAACTTTCCTTCCCTTCACAAGTGGCTGAAACAAATCTCACTAGAGAAAGCATCCGAGAGAGCGAAACAGCACCTCTCTGCCTTACTATATGTAGCAGATGTAATCTGATGATGTTTGGCCAATGACATACTCTTTTTTTTCCAGACAGCATCAGCTACATGGACAACACATACTGAGCCAGAAGGGCACTGTGTTTCTCACTCTAAAACTTTAAGATTGATGAGTCTTTCTGTCGGTGTGCATCTTGGTCAAAACAATATTCAAATATTTTATTTTGGATTGGCAAGGAGGTACGGTAGGTTGGGCCAGGCCTCCTGAGGCCCAACCATAACTCTGGCTCTGAGCCTAGCCAACATCCAATAGACAGAGTGGCATGTTGAAGAGCCGTGATCACTGACCGGTAGTACACATTTACTGCTCTCAACTAAACATATACAGTGCCTTCGGAAAGTATTCAGACCCCTTGACTTTTTCCACATTTTGTTACGTTACAGCGTTATTCTAAAATGTACTACACAGTTTTTCCGCGTAATCAGTTTACACACAATACCCCATAATGACAAAGCAAAAACACGTTTGTAGAAATTTGCTAATTTATAAAAAAATGCGAACTGAAATATCACAATTACCTACAGTTGAAATTGGAAGTTTACACACACCTTAGCCAAATACATTTAAACTCAGGTTTTCACAATTCCTGACATTTAAATCTGAGTAGAAATTCCCTGTCCTAGGTCAGTCAGGATCACCACTGTATTTTAAGAATGTGAAATGTCAGAATAATAGTAGAGAGAATGATTTATTTCAGCTTTTGTTTCTTTCATCACATTCCCAGTGGGTCAGAAGTTTACATACACTTAATTAGTATTTGGTAGCATTGCCTTTACATTGTTTAACTTGGGTCAAACGTTTCGGGTAGCCTTCCAAAAGCTTCCCACAATAAATTGGGTGAATTTTGGCCGAGTCAAAACTGAGTCAGGTTTGCAGGCTTCCTCGCTCGCACATGCTTTTTCAGTTCTGCCCACAAATGTTCTATGGGATTGAGGTCAATACTTTGACCTTAAGCCATTTTGCCACAACTTTGGAAGTATGCTTGTGGTCAATGTCCATTTGGAAGACCCATTTGCAACCAAGCTTTAACTTCCCGACTGATGTCTTGAGATGTTGCTTCAATGTATCCACATAATTGTCCTTCTCATGATGCTATCTATTTTAAAGGCACAGTCAACTTAGTATATGTAAACTTCTGAACACTGGAATTGTGATACAGTGAAGTGAAATCATCTGTCCGTAAACATTTGTTGGAAAAATTACTTGTGCCATGCACAAAGTAGATGTCCTAACCGACTTGCCAAAACTATAGTTTGTTAACAAGAAACTTGTGGAGTGGTTGAAAAACAAGTTTTAATGAGTCCAACCTAAGTGTATGTAAACTTCCGACTTCAACTGTAAGTATTCAGACTTGTTACTCTACTTTGTTGAAGCACCTTCGGCAGCAATTACAGCATCAAGTCTTCTTGGGTATGAAGTTACAAGCTTGGCACACCTGTATTTGGGGAGTTTCTCCCACTCTTCTCTGCAGATTCCCTCAAGTTCTGTCATGTTGGATGGGGAGCGTTGCTGCACAGCTATCTTCAGTTTTCTCCAGAGATATTCGATCGGGTTCAATTCCGGGCTCTGGCTGGGCCACTCAAGAACATTCAGAGACTAGTCCCGAAGACACTCCTGCGTTGTCTTGGCTGTGTGCTTAAGGTCATTGTCCTGTTGGAAGGTGAACCTTCGCCCCAGTCTGAGGTCCTGTGCTCTCTGGAGCAGGTTTTGATCAATTGCACCATTAATCTTTGCCTCGATCCTAACTAGTCCCCCAGCCATTGCCGCTGAACAACATCCCACAGCATGATGCTGCCACCACCATGTTTCACCGTAAGGATGGTGCCAAGTTTCCTCCAGACGTGATGCTTGACATTCAGGCCAAAGAGTTCAATCTTGGTTTCATCAGACCAGAGAATCTTGTTTCTCATGGTCAGAGTCTTTAGGTGCCTTTAGGCGAACTCCAAGCGGGCTGTCGAGTGTCTTTTACTGCAGAGTGTCTTCCGTCTGGCCAATCCACCATAATTGATTGGTGCAGTGCTGCAGAGATGGTTGTGAAAGGTTCTCCCATCTCCACAGAGCAAATCTAGAGCTCTGTCAGACCATTGGGTCCTTGGTCACCTCACTGACAAGGACCTTTCACCCCCGAATGCTCAGTTTGGCCGGCCGGCCAGCTCTAGGAAGAGGTGGTTCCAAACTGTATTTGGGGAATTTCTCTCTGTTCTTTGCTACTGTACGTTCATCTTTCCCTCGAGCCTGACTAATCTCCTAGTCCCTGCCACTGAAAAACATCCCCACTGCCTGATGCTGCCACCACCATGCGTCATTGTAGGGATGGCGCCAGGTTTCCTCCAGACGTGACTCTTCGCATTCAGGCCAAAGAGTTCGATCTTGCTTTCATCAGACCAGAGAATATTGTTCTCATGGTCAGAGTCCTTCAGGTGCCTTTTAGCAAACTCCAAGCGGGCTGTCATGAAGGGGCTTCCGTCTAGCCACTCTACCATAAAGGCCTGATTGGTGGAGTGCTGCAGAGATGGTTGTCCTTCTGGAATGTTCTCCCATGTCCACAGAGGAACTCTGGAGTTCTGTCAGAGTGACCATAGCGTTCTTGGTCACCACCTTGACAAAGACCCTTCTCCTCTGATTGCTCAGTTTGGCTGGGCGGCCATATCTAGGAAGAGTCTTGGTGGTTCCAAACTTCCATTTAAGAATGATGGAGGGCACTGTGTTCTTGAGAACCTCGTTTTGGTAACCTTCCCCAGATCTGTTTCTCGACACAATCCTGTCTCGGAGCCCTACAGACAATTCCTTCGACCTCATGGCCTGATTTTTGCTCTGACAGGCAATGTCAACTGTGGACCTTATATAGACAGGTGCGTGCCTTTCCAAATCATGTCCAATCAATTGAATTTTCCACAGGTGGACTCCAATCAAGTTGTAGAAACATCTCAAGGATGATCAATAGAAACAGGATGCAAAGGGTCTGAATACTTATAAATAAGGTATCTGTTTTTAATTTTTATAAATGTGCAACAATTTAAAAAAAAAACTGTTTTCGCTTTCTCATGATGGGTTAGTGTGTAGATTGCTGAGGAATTTTATTTAATGCTTTTTTGAACAAGGCTGGAACGTAACAAAATGTGGAAAAGGTCAAGGGTTCTGAATACTTCCCAAAGGCACTGTACAACCATTGCTATGCAATTTGTAAACATAGGATCTACTGCACTCTGAATTGCTATTTTCTACCGAATATTTAGAACAATATAAACCTAAGAGTAAAAATCATAGTGTAAATACAAATTATCTTGTGTATTTACATATTTTAAATCAAGTATTTTCATATCAAGTTTAAGATTTATGAATCATTTTGGCATGAACTTTATTGTATGCATAATTTAAAATACAATCTGTGCATATTACTGTATTGAACAAAAATATAAACAAGCAACAATTTCAAAGATTTTACTGAGTAACAGTTCATATAAGGAAATCAGTCAATTGAAATAAATTAACTTGGCCCTAATCTATGGATTTCACATAACTGGGAATATAGATATGCATCTTTTGGTCACAGATACCTAAAGAAAAAGGTAGGGGTGTGACCACCATTTGCCTCATGCAGCGCGACATCTCCTTCGCATAGAGTCGATCAGGCTGTTGATTGTGTCCTGTGGAATGTTGTCCCACTCCTCTTCAATGGCTGGAACGCGCCTTTCGTACATGTCGTTCGAGAGCATCTCAAACGTGATCAATGGGTGACATGTCTGGTGAACATGCAGGCCATGGTAGAACTGGGACATTTTCAGCTTTCTGGAATTGTGTAGATCCTTGAGACATGGGGCCGTGCATGATCATGCCAAAACAGATGAATGGCACGACAATGGGCCTCAGGATCTCGCAATGGTATCTCTGTGCATTCAAATTGCCATTGATAAATTGCAATTGTGATCGTTGTCGGCAGCTTATGCCTGCCCATACCATATCCCCACCGCTACCATCTGTTCACAACGTTGATATATGCAAACCGCTCGCCCACACGACAACATACAGTTGTGAGGCCACTAAATTCTCTAAAACAAAGAGAAATTAACATTAAACTCTCTGGCAGCCTCCCGGGTGGTGCAGTGGTTAAGGGCACTGTACTGCAGCTCCAGCTGTGCCACCAGAGACCCTGGGTTCACGCCCAGGCTCTGTATTAACCGGCCGCGACCGGGAGGTCTGTGGGGCGACGCACAATCGGCGTAGGGAGGGCTTGGTCGGTAGGGATATCCTCGTCTCATCGTGCACCAGCGACTCCTGTGGTGGGCCGAGTGCAGTCCGCGCCAGCCAAGGTTGCCAGGTGCACCTTGGTGGCCTTTTATTGTTCCCATCATGCTGTTTAGTAAGCTTATTGGTCAGGTGGATGGATTGTCTTGGCAAAGGAGAAATGCACACGAACAGGGACGTACAGAACATTTCTGGAATATTTTATTTCAGCTCATGATACATGCCATCATTAACACTTTACATGTTGCGTTTATATTTTTGTTCAGTGTACTTTTATGAATGAGGCCTCTCAAATCTTTCTGATCGTATTACTCTGTGGGTGAGCCAGAGGAGCACAGGAGGCCCAAAGTGAAATATGCTGCAAGGTGAGGTTGTAACATTTACCCTGATACAGGGAGATAGAAAGGCTGAATACTCGGACTGTATGGGAGTTAACTCTCTCTGTGTGTGTGTGTGTGTGTGTGTGTGTGTGTGTGTGTGTGTGTGTGTGTGTGTGTGTGTGTTGAAGTGTGACTGAACACCCATGTGTACAGATTCCCAGGGTACATAGTAGGAACATGTAAAAGTCATGGGATTCTGTAGTGTTTAATCTAGATACCCTAATAACGATGCCTAGCTCCATCAGTGAGACTGTTCCACCTTCAAATTACCATACGCCTCCTTGAAGCCCCTTTATTTCTTATCTCTAGTCTCCAGGTCGGAGCTGTGGTTAGACATGTTGATTAAAGTGAGTCAGGCTGTCTACGCGCCCCAGGAGTTTTAAGGTATTTTCTCATGTGTGCATCTAGCTGAGGGTTGGGACATCAGAGAGAATGATTGACAGGGTACTTGAAGGCATTGGAGAGCTGATTCAGTCAGCCTTTTCTGTGCTCAATCCACCACACTCATGTTTACTGTCATTTAACAGGGTCGTGTTCAATAGGCAACCAAGTGTAAGAAAGTGAATTGAAACAGGGAGTGACTATTTGGACTTGTCCTATTAGAAACTAATTTGGGTTTTAAAACATTTTCCTTTTAGTGCCATAATGAGCACAAACCAGATTTATTTAACTAGGCAAGTCAGTTAAGAACAAATTCTTATTTACAATGACGGCCTACCCCGGCCAAACCCTAACCAGGACGACACTGGGCCAATTTTGCGCTGCTCTATGGGACTCCCAATCACAGCCGGTTGTGATACAGCTTGGAATCGAACCAGGGTCTGCAGTGACACCCCTAGCACAGATGCAGTGCCTTCGGCCCATGCGCTACTCGAGAGCCCATGGAGGTATTCCACAACAGATTCAGTAGATCTTACTCAAATATTCTCAAAGGTCACCTCCATAGCTTCATCATACAAGTGAATGACCAGTATAAAAACTACTATCTCAGCTATGAAAACCATCAAGACATTAAAGTGGCAATCAGCAGTTGAAACAATAGTGTACTCCCCCCGCCACTGTTTCTCCAAAAAGCTAACCACTCAATTTCATAGATAGAGCTATGGATGCAAGGACTGACCATCCATGATATAAAAATTATAGTAATCATATTTTGAGGCTATACACAGTGTTTGTATACATTGTCTGTGTTTGCAAACATTGGAGTAATACGAGCTTATATTGTGGGTTTTGATGGGTTACGACAGTTGAACTCATGAGACATTTCTAAGTTATATTCTTCAAGAATCAATGGGTACCTATTATTAATTTCTAGGTAAAACAAATGGATGTAGTTACTTCAGATTGTCCCTTTAAAGAACTGTCAAACATAATGAGGCTGATGTACCACTAAGGTCAATTACTTTATTTTCATTAAAAAAACAGGTCCATTATTTTTAGTACAGTCAACTTGATGTGAAACAAAACTAAAATTAGAAAAGGCATAGAGTCATTCGAAGAGTAAAATTAAACAGGGAAGACTGAGGCAGAGACACATTCAACAGAGTTCCTATAGAATAACCCTTACTGGTACTCACATTAGTGTTTGTGAAACTGTCTGTGTGGATCTGATTTACCATGGAAGTTAGAAAGTGTACAGTAGTAAGAGAGACGACCAAGAGGACACCTATTCCCCATTTACAGAAAAGGTTCACTAAACCAGAAGTAACAGTCTGTGCTTGCACACTGAGGGCCAAAAGAACCGTCTGGATTATGCTTCCTGATTGGATGGCCGACAAAGGGTATTTTTCTGGATAATGTCCATTGGTGAGAACAATGGCGAGAGGAAGCTCTGAGTCCAGGTCCCCCGAGACGTGGCTCTGGGAAGAATAAGGAGAAGAGAAAGGTTCAGTACGTCAGTCCAGATATCATATTTGAAATTGCAGAGGGAGAGCGAGAGAAAGGCGGGGGTTGACTCATGTGGAATTCAATTTACCATGCCTTTGGTGACTTCTTCCCAGGCTTGTTTTTACAACATGGTGCTCAAAAACGACACAGGCAATTAAAAAAAGGGATTAAAAACACAGCCGATCGAGGCGAATGACGACAGCGCTCTCCAATTCACAGTAAATTACTCATCAACGCTGCCACAAATAAAAGATAATCATTTGCACAAACTATAAAAAAACAGCATGGAGCTACACAAGTTCAATTGGAGACATGAAGCATAATCATTAAATCTAGACGTCTTGTCAGTCAGCCATGCAAGCAGCACAGAGATCAGGATTGCGTTCAGTGGGTTGTAATGTTTGATTTTTCAGATAGAAATATATCATGCAGAACTGGTCCTCAGTCATGTCAAATCACGTCAGCTCTACAAAATACAGTGGGAAGAAAATGTATGTGAGAACCCTTTGGAATTACCTGGACTTCTGCATAAAATGGTAATACAATTTTACCTGATCTTCATCTAGGTCATAACAATAGACAAACAGTCTGCTTAAACTAATAACAAACAACTATAAGTTTTCATGTATTTATTGAACACATCGTGCATCGTGTAAACAGTGCAAGCTGGAAAAAGTATGCAAACCCTTGGATTTAATAACTGGTTGACCCTTCTTTGGCAGCAATAACCTCAACCAAATGTTTTCAGTAGTTGCGGATCAGACCTGCACAATGGTTAGGAGGAATTTGGGATCATTCCTCTTTACAAAACTGTTTCAGTTTTGCAATATTCTTGGGGTGTCTTGCAGAGGTCGACCGGTTAATAAGAATGTGTTCTTAACTGACTTTCCTAGTTAAATAAAGGTCTAAAAAAATATATTTTTTATTTTTTAATCAGCAAATCGGTGCCCAAAAATACCGATTTCCGATTGTTATGAAAATTTGAAATTTGGTATTTTTGGGCACCGATTTGCTGATTTTTTTTTAGATCTTTATTTAACTAAGAATGTCAGTTAAGAACATATTTTTACTTTCAATGACGGCCTAGGAACGGTGGGTTAACTGCCTTGTTCAGGGGCAGAACAAGATTTTCACCTTGTCAGCTCGGGGGATCCAATCTTGCAACCTTACAGTTAACTAGACCAACGCAATAACGACCTGCCTCTCTCTCGTTGCACTCCACAAGGAGACTGCCTGTTACGCAAATGCAGTAAGCCAAGGTAAGTTGCTAGCTAGCATTAAACTTATCTAATAAAAAACAATCAATCATAATCACTAGTTAACTACACATGGTTGATGAAAATACTTAGCATGTCCTGCGTTGCATATAATCTGACTGAGCATACAAGTATCTGACTGAGCGGTGGTAGGCAGAAGCAGGCGAGTAAATATTCATTCAAACAGCACTTTCGTGCGTTTTGTCAGCAGCTCTTCATTGTGCGTCAAGCATTGAGCTGTTTATGACTTCAAGCCTATCAACTCCCGAGAGGAGGCTCGCGTAGCCGAAGTGAAATGGCTAGCTAGTTAGCGCGCGCTAATTGTCGTTGTGTTGCTGGTTCCAGCCCAGGGAGGAGTGAGGAGAGGGACGGAAGCAAATACTTTAACACTGGCAATACCAAAGTCCCTATTAGAATTTTCAATAGTCAAAGGTTAATGAAATACAAATGGTATAGAGGGAAATAGTCCTATAATTCCCGTAATAACTACAACCTAAAACTTCTTACCTGGGAATATTGAAGACTCATGTTAAAAGGAACCACCAGCTTTCATATGTTCTCATGTTCTGAGCAAGGAACTGAAACGTTAGCTTTCTTACATAGCACACATTGCACTTTTATTTTCTTCTCCAACACTTTGTTTTTGCATTATTTAAACCAAATTGAACATGTTTCATTTACTTGAGGCAAAATTGATTTTATTGATGTATTATATTAAGTTAAAATAAGTGTTCATTCAGTATTGTTGTAATTGTCATTATTACAAAAAAAAAAAAAAGAATTGGCAGATTATTCGGTATCGGCTTTTTTGGTCCTCCAAGAATCGGTATCGGCGTTAAATCATAATTGGTCGACCTCTAGTGTCTTGTGTGAACTGCTCTCGAGGTCATGCCACTGCATCTCAATCGGGTTGAGGTCAGGACTCTGACTGGGTCACTCCAGAAGGTGCATTTTCTTCTGTTGAAGCCATTCTGTTGTTCATTTACTTCTGTGTTTTGGGTCGTTGTCCTGTTGCATCACCCAACTTCTGTTGAGCTTCAATAGATAGCCTTACATTCTCCTGCAAAATGTCTTGATAAAATTGGGAATTCAATTCTTTTTTTGGAGATACTTTTGTAGCCCATTCCAGCTTCACGCAAGTCAACAATAATTTATCTTAGGTCTTCTGAGATCTTTTGTTCAAGGCATGGTTCATATCAGGCAATGCTTCTTGTGAATAGCAAACTCACATTTTGTGAGTGTTTTTTATAGGGCAAGGCAGCTGTAACCAACATCTCCAATCTCGTCTCATTGATTGGACTCCAGGTTAGCGGACTCCTGACTCCAATTAGCTAGTTATTAGCCTAGGGGTTCACATACTTTTTCCAACCTAGACTGTGAATGTTTAAATAATATATTCATTATAGACAAGAAAAATACAATAATTTATGTGTTATTAGTTTAATAAGCACATTTTGTCTATTGTTGTGATTTAGATGAAAATCGGATCAAAATTGATGACCAATTTACGCATTTATCCAGGTAATTCCAAAGGGTTCACATACTTTTTCTTGCCACTGTACATTTCTATTGTCAACGTTCCAGAACATTGCGACTCCTGAACGCATACCTGATATAAGGCTTCTGATATAATCTATATTGTTCTTTATGAATCATTGTTAAAAAGTGGTTGGAGGTGATTTTTGATTGGATTAAAAAAAAAATTAAGGGGGGGGTTCAAAAAGGTGCACAGTTAAACTACAAACCCCAGAGAACAGACATCTATTTCCAACGTGGTACTCACCTGGGGATCAGTAGTTTGAGATCAGTAGCTGATCAACTTCTTGATGGCGTCAAAGCACTTCCACTTGTCTGGGATGTAGAAGGGTTCGAAGATGTGGGGGAAGGGAGTGTCGTAGCCGCAGACTCGAGCGATGGGCGCCTCTAGGTTGAGGAAGCATTCCTCCTGTGGACACACAACAGGTACGTGGTCAGTCTCATCACATCCCTCTGGACATGGATGACAGGCTCTGCTGGTGTTTGGGTATTCGCAACAATTCGTGTTCATTTGGGCATGCGGCGGAAAATTTTTGCAAGAGGATATCTGAAAGTATTTGTAGTCAGACATGTTCAAATAGTTTCCATCCTTCTTGTGCCTAAACATGACCCAGTTAATGCAACTGTTTATCGGACTTTGCATTACACACATAGGGCCAGCAATTTTCTTGACCACATTCCCTAAGTTCTAGACCTCAGCTGAATCTGGTAATGAACGGTGTGGCTTTTGAACAAGTTGAGAAGACCAAATTACTTGGCGTTACCTTAGATTGTAAACTGTCATGGTCAAAACATATAGTTTCAATGGTTGTAAAGATGGGGAGAGGTCTGTCCGTAATAAAGAGATGCTCTGCTTTTTTGACACCACACTCCAGAATGCAATTCGTGCAGGCTCTAGTTTTGTCTAATCTTGGTTATTGTCCAGTCGTGTGGTCCAGACGACTGGTCCAGTCCAGTAAATACTATGCATGCCAGTCTCTCTTGGCTAAGAGTAGAGAAGAGACTGACTGCATCACATATTTTTTATAAGCAACATTAATGTGCTAAAAAAATCCCAAATTGTTTGCATAGTCAACTTACACACAGCACTGACACACACTTACCCAACCAGACATGCCACCTGGGATCTTTTTCACAGTCCCCAAATCCAGAACAAATTCAATAAAGTGTACAGTATTATATAGAGCCATTATTGCATGGAACTCAGTTTCATTTCACATTATTTGAACAAACAGCAAACCTGGTTTCAAAAAAACAGATGAAGCTACACCTCACGGCAAAACGCCTCTCCGCTATTTGACCTAGAGAGTTTGTGTGTATGTATTGATATGTAGGCTACATGTGCCTTAAACATTTTTGATGTAGTTCTCTCCATGATCTGTTCTTGTCTATTAATGTTCGGTATTATGTCATGTTTCATGTTTTGTGTGGTCCCCAGGAAGAGTAGCTGCTGCTTTTGCAACAGCGAAATGGGTATCATAATGCAATACCAAATACCAGAATACACTCCAGGCCCCTGTTCTGTGCTAGACACTGAGACAGTGGAATGGAATCAGCTTCACTGTCATGGCTGTAGCCACAGTAACACTAGAAGTGCTTCACTGAAACATTGCCAACAGGTTCAGTGAATTCACTACCACTACCCTTAAAAGTTGGGAGACAAATGGCATATTTAAAATCACAGCTCAGAGCTGGCCAACGCACAGCTTGTGTTTTGGCAGCACTGGAAAACAAGCCATCACTCGTCTCTATTGGCTTTTGACCTCATCCCACAGCATCTGAATGCGATGAAGGGGCCAATAGCTTCCACAGGAGAGAAAAGCCATCGCTGAGCCAAATTAACCATAAGGTCTTAGCAACTAGCATTCACACACACAGACAGACAGGCTAGCCCTACTCTGTAGACATTGTGTTGTATTTGCATGTTTCTGCAGTAATATGTTTTTCATCTCCTCAAAAACATCTGGCAGTGTTCAGAAGAACGTCAGGCTCCATGAGAAAGCCTTTGTGCGTCTCCTTATTTCACGGACTGTAAAAACACAATAGAGAGCCTGCAGATGCATGTCGGCTCCACGTCCCCAGTATCATGCCAGGCCCGCGGAGTCTAATTCACAGCTATAGCTTCAGCATTGCCAGCAGCGGCATGTCTCAGGATCCTTTGATATGTTAAAAGGGAATTAGCAGACAGACAAAATGGTCCTCTGGGCCATAAGGGTTTACTGTACCACGAGACGGGAATACATATGCAGTATACACAATTACCACTGTGGTACAACAGAGGTCATAAATCGGTGTTAAAAGCAATCATTTTTTTCTCTCCAGGTGTTAGGTTCTAAATGACCCTATTACCTCACGGACGATTAGGAAAGCTTAAACCAAGTTAATCCACCCATTGGGTCAATACAGCTGCACGGACAAAGACACGTTTCCACCAGTGGTAATATATATATTTATATATATCCCAATTTGGGTGGAGTATCCTCCGCCTCTTTAAATATTACATCTTTATTGCTAGGCAAGAAGTTAAATGATTACGGGCCACAAACTGTTCCTTCCCCCTTAAGGTGACCTGACCTCGACCCGCTTCCTCACTAATTCACAGCTCTCCACCCTTATCAGTGCCTGCCAACATCTGATCGTTTTCACTGCACTCAGCACATTCCAAATGTAATTGCCCCCACCATATACATTCCTCCTACAGATAACCATTAACTTCTGGTGTAGACCCTCTAGACCATAGCACTCAATATTTCAATAGTATACCTGATAATTAACACTAATCCAAGTTTAGGAGTCAGAACCCAGAATCCATCACAAGTTTAGAGTGTGCTCATGTGTATGGCTCATGGCCCACTGCAGTGTATCAAAGGGGGGGGGGGGTGTCATTACTCAGCCCACAACAGGCATCCCCGCTCTGCCTCGCTAATTAGTGTTGATTAGCCTTTAATGGATGCCTGCAGTTAGTGCCAGCCAGCATCCCCTCCCAACCCTCCCCATCCAATCCTACCCCTCCTTGGCCATGTGGGCCAAACGGCTTCCGTGGATAAGTCATTCTGTCCCCACAAACAGTCTAGGGCAGAGCTGGGAAACTGGGCATGATGCATTGTATGTATAAGACCATAAGTTCACATTCTATAGTCAAATATATCGATTCACCTATTGCACCTAGTTGAGGCAAGAATAATAATCAATTTAGCCTCTGTAAGGTTAAAATCTTATAAGTCCAAAATTAGTTTTCACAGTCTTGAAGAACTTTAATAGCTCTTCAACACTTGGAAGGTGACGATTGTCTTGATGCAGAACTCTCAGAAAGGACGCTCACAATGTCTGGCAATGGCATGTATGCCACTAAGGAAAATAACAACATTTGAGCTGCTAATTATAATCTTTGACCAGTTTTCCTTGCCATGTTGCTCAGTGGAAAGCTATTCCTGGTCATGGGGGCTAGGAGTGTAACAGTGTAAAAAGGCAGACACGTGTGTGACAGCTGGAGGGGGCCTGCAGTGGACTTCAGTGACAGATTGACAGCACACTTAAATCATGAAGATGAATCTTAAAACTTAAGATGAGTCTGGTCAGGCCTGCATTTTTGTAGAGTTACATCAGAAGTGTGATAAATCTTGTCAGACTTTTTTGAAAGAATGAAAACATGTTGCATAGGCCATGTAGCCTAGTCCATCTCTCCTAATTTACTGTCATGATTGAGGACCATCCATGTCTCTAGAGTGCAGAGCATTAAGGGAGAACGTCTCATGAGACAGTCTATGATCCACAGGCAGACAAAGACAGTACTAAAGGCTTTTTCCTGTCAGATTCCAAACTGTAATCTCCTCTAAATACACTTACTTACTGGAAGCAGGAGGAAGGAACAGTCTGGTTGCTTGTCACCACAGCTAAATGGTGATGTGCCACAGAACTCCGATTTCACTCAAATCGCTGTTTATCTTTGGAGAAAACACATCATTATATGCAATCTGACTTAAACGTCTGCATATAAATATGACAAAATGGCGGACTGCATCTCGAGGAGGCAATATTGAAAAATATAAAAATATCAACTGGCGGGGGTTTAGATTTGCAGTTGTGTGCGTTTTGCCTCCTGTCACACGGAAAAAGTGTGTCAGCGACAGCCACAGATTGGGGAATTCAGTCACTCCCGGGTTATACCAATATTACCAAATGGGACTGCCAACAACGACAAATCACACACTGCCCCCTGGGCACACACACTAGCTGAATCTGTATTGTGACTAGGAATCAACGTAGAAAATACATTGGATTTGAAATAAGTAATCAACCAGTTATATATGTTTTGATCTAATTTGAACCAGTATTGTAAACATTGAAATTAGGGTAAAATTTTCACTTAAATACATTGACTTAACCTCTAACAGGTTGTCACAATCTAATTTCAACATAATCATCAGAACAATTTCATGTTGAAATTGCATTGAAAATGTCAGAGAAACAAAAAATATATTTCTCATCCTACATTCAATTGGGTGGTTGAAATTGTTGAATTTTATGTCATTTTTACGACTGACCCCATTTAGTCAACTATTCAATACCTTTTTATATTTAGTCCCAAATATATTGCCTTTGTAAAGTACTCAGACCCCTTGATTTTTTCCACATTTTGTTAAGTTACAGCCTTATTCTAAAATGGCTAAAATAAATAAAAATGTATCAGCAATCTAAAACAATACTCCATATTGACAAAAGCGAAAAACAGGTTTTTAGAAATGTTTGCTTATTTATAAAAAAATAAAACAGAAATACCTAATTTACATAAGCATTGAGACTCGACATTGAGCTCAGGTGCATCCTGTTTCCATTGATCATCCTTGAGATGTTTCTACAACTTGTGGTAAAATCAATTGATTGGACATGATTTGGAAAAGCACACACCTGTCTATATAAAAAGGTCCCATAGTTGACAGCGCATGTCTAGGCAAAAACCAAGCCATGTGGTCGAAGGAATTGTCCGTAGAGCTCAGAGACAGGATTGTGTCGGGCACAGATCTGGGGAAGAGTACAAAAACATTTCTACAGCATTAAAGTTCCACAAGAACAGAATGGCCTCCATCATCAAGAAGTTTGGAACCACCAAGACTCTTCGTAGAGCCTTCTCGGGGGAGAAGGGTTTTGGTCATGGAGGTGACCAAGAACCTGACGGTCACTCTGACAGAGCTCTTAAGAGTTCCTCTGTGGAGATGGGAGAACCTTCCAGAAAGACAATCATCTCTGCTGCACTCCACCAATCAGGCCTTTACGGTAGACTGTCCAGACTGAAGCAACTCCTCAGTAAAATGCCAATGACAGCCCACTTGTAGTTCACCAAAAGACACCTAAAGACTCTCAGACCATGAGAAACAAGATTCTCTGGTCTGATGAAAGCAAGATTGAACTCTTTGGCCTGAATGCCAAGCATCACGTCCGGAGGAAACCTGGCACCATCCTTACAGTGAAGGATGGTGGTGGCAGCATCATGCTGTGGGGATGTTTTTCAATGGCAGGGCTGGGAGACTAGTCAGGATCCAGGCAAAGATGAACGGAGCAAAGGACAGAGAGATCCTTGACGAAAACCTGCTCCAGAGTGCTTAGGACCTCAGACTAGGGTGAAGGTTCACCTTCCAACAGGACAACGACCCTATGCATACAGCCAAGACAATGCAGAAGTGGCTTCGGGACAAGTCTCTGAATATCTTTGAGTCGCCCAGCCAGAGCCCGGACATGAACCCAAACAAACATTTCTGGACAGTCCTGAAAATAGCTGTGCAGCAACGCTCCCCATCCAACGTAACAGAGCTTGAGAGGAGAGGAATGGAAGATACTCCAAATACAGTGCCAAGCTTGTTGCGTTATACTGGCTGTAATTGCTGCCAAAGGAGCTACAACAAAGTACTGAGTAAAGGGTCTGAATACTTATGTAAAAGGTGACATTTCAGTTTACATTTTTTATAAATTTGCAAAAATAAAAAAACTTTTTGATTGTCATTATGGGGTATTGTGCGTAGATTGAATCAATTTTTGAATAAGGCTGTTACGTAACAAAATGTGGAAAAAGTCAAGGGGTTGGAATACTTTCCGAATGCACTGTATATATTATATATTTTTTAAAATAGCACATAAGACATCCATCATTCACACCTGACTAAGTGGACTAATCCATTGCAGAGGCTGTGGCAAATGGCATACCGGTAGTAAGTCCACATTTATAGTAAATTCCCATAATTTCTAATCTACAATGTTTGTTTGGTTATGGTCATTTCTGTTAATACATTCAATATATTATGACAGTCTTACCTTTCTCATTGTAGGAGTGGAAACCGTTTGCAGAACGCACAACCTAGGCTACACTTTCATTCCATCTACGAGTTGTCAATTTATAAATGATCTTTTGTTTGGAGCGCTCCTGTCAGTCTTGAGAAAGGAAACGCACCTGATTACGTATAGAAGTAGGCCTAGGATTCCTGGCCTGCAAGCAAATGTAGGCCTATAAATGTGCCCAGATCTGGGGATCTGATTCTATTTCTGACTGTCTTAACTCACCACCACTGTGGAGCCTCTCAAAGTATTTTTTTCTTCACCTCTAACAGCACGTAAACAAAGTCTGTTTTTATATCCATTGAGAATGACAAGTTCCTCAACACAGCCTATTTGAAAAATCTTTCCAGCTCGCTCTCTTTCCATAACCACTCAGCATGAAAGGGGAAGAAAATGTCATGCTCCATAAAATAGGCCTACCTGATTACTTCTTAACCCTTGTGCAAATAGCCTACAGCTGTGTGTCAGGAGATCACTGGTGTGGGAAACTGAGGGCCCAGAATATTTGATTTAATGTTGTAAGTTTTCTAGCACTAGCGTCGGGCTGGACCAAGTTTATAGTTGATACTAATGTTTCAGGTTCCTTGCAGACAGGCCATGTGTAGCCAATATGACTTATAGGATATTTATTTTTATCAGGATATTGGCTACCTGCAGGCTGCTATTTTTACATATTGGCAATGGAAATAGAAAGTTACTTTTAGATTGGTATCTTTTTCATTTAGATTAACGACAAGACATTGATTGAGATATAAAGACTATTATAAATTGAAACTGTTCCACGAAAATGTGCTTGTAAAAATCATAACTGGCACGCAGATCCGTAGAAATGGTACGATAACTTGGCACTCCAATTTGAAAAGCTTGCAGACCGCTGGTGTAGCCCTTTACCAGCAACTTCTGGAGCTTAACAGAAACAGTAGCAGCTGGAGGAGGTGGTTAGGAACAGGTTATTTTCTTCTAGTTAGGATATATTGATCTCTGGCTCCCTCTTTGGTAATTTGTGTCTCCATTTTTAATTACAACGCTTAAAGCATCAGACAAGCTCAGTAGCCTACATATATTTTTTTTAGTTTATTAAAACATATGGAAATATTCACATTTAAAACTTTTGACTGATCGATTGGCTGAAAGAACAGACGACTCTCGGTCAACTAAGTCAGGGGCAGCCCTAGACATTTTATTTTAACTTGTTTCAATGTTGATAGTAAAATGGTATGGTTGAATCAACATCGTTTTAATGTCATGCCTTATGAACCTAAATATTGAGGTATATTGAAATAAAATGTGAATCCAAAATCCAACGATTCCTGCCTGAACATTGACTCCTACTGTATACAAGGGGCAATGCACTTCAGAGAGGACAAGTCTACCGTCCAGATGATTACCTCTATGTACCCTGCTTAGATTTGGAAACAAGCTGTGTTCAATTCAGCGGACCTACCCTGTCAACACATTTAAACATCGATAAGCTTCCATACTAATTTGAGTAGACTACCAAAATAACACTGAATAGTTGAAAGTAACTAACTTTTCTTACATAAGTTGTATATGAAAGTCAATTTGGAGTAAGGTTGAGTTTATGTAGGCTACATTGACATCTGATTTGCCCAATAAAGGACACCATCATTTCAACATTTAGCTAGGTATACTCTCATTCATCCATCTTAGGAAGTTTAGAAATAGCTATCATTAGCTCTATAAATAGGATGCCAAATTCACTACCAAACCATGAAAAACAGCCCCAGACCATTATTCCACCTCCACTAAACTTTACAGTTGGCACTATACATTGGGGCAGGTAGCGTTCGCCTGGCATCCGCCAAGCCCAGATTTGTCCGTTGGACTGCCAGACGGTAAAGAGTGATTCAGTGCTCCAGAGTCCAATGGCCGCGAGCTTTACGCCACTCCAGCCAACGCTTGCCATTGCACATAATCTTAGGCTTGTGTTTGGCTGCTGGGCCAGTGAAACCCATTTCATGAAGCTCCCAACGAAGTTATTGTGCTGGCGTTGCTTCCAGAGGCAATTTGGAACTCGGTAGTGAGTGTTGCAACCGAGGACAAAGGTCTGAATACTATGTAAATAAGATATTTCAGTTAAGTATTTTTTTTATACATGTGTGTACTTTCCTCTGCCGAGTCTCCCAGCACCGATTAATCTGTACCTTTATCAGACTTACATAGGCTCTCCAATGATTGATTATCAACAAACATAGGCCATTTAAACACCGCTCCGAGGTTGATAGCAGTCCATAAATTTTTTTAATCAGAGTTTTTATTTTACTGGGTTTACAAATAATACACGGTGTGGTCATTTTTTTAAAAGACATCTTGGAAAATCCATTTTGATCTTTAAAGTATTTGTTTACTTCCATGGTTCCCATATGAACAATGGTTTGAGGGTTCAAAGACAGCCGCAGATAGTGGGTTCATAAAGACTGGAAGCTTTTAGAGACTGATTAGAGGAGTTAAAGACTTCCTGTGTACTAGTACTTACATATATCACTTACTAAGCAACTTCCTGGAAGGAAAAATGAGTCACACATTCTCTGATCATTCTATTGAAGGTCAAATTTAGGGAAATTCCTTGCAATTTAGATTAAAATCTACCTCTACAGGTAAAGGATGGACCAGTATGGATGAATTAACACCCAAACTGGCCAAAGAGGTTCATGCTAGGCTGTGGCCATTCAACCCATCAACTGGCAAAGAGGAGAACATGGAGCTTGGAGCGATAGCTCATGTCCATACTCTACCACAGCTTGCAGGCTATCCAATTTCACTTTCCTCAGTGTGTGTGTAGCCTAACAGGCCTCTTCCATAAACACATCCCTTTGAAGGAGATTGGTGTATCCTGTGAGGGAGAGCGATGGGGCATCCAGCCATGGTTTTACAGTGGAAGGCGCAGGAAAACAGCGCCTGAGGAAAAAACCCCAGCTTTCTTTAAAACAGCCTGACAGCCAAACAAGGGCTCTGCTTCTGATTCGGAAGGCATTTATGGCAGAAAAACACAGGCCTTCATCTTTGACCAACCCCAACTGGGCCGGAATGGAAGACGGCCATCCTTGATGTGAGGCCTGGACTAGTAATCCGGGCCTGACCACAGCTCAGCGATAACCACAGCTCAGCGATAAGCACTGGGTTGGAGTTTGATGCTGGACTCCGCACCATTCCCATTACACACAAATAAAAGGAAGGAACTCGGCAGAGCAACCAGAGTGAATGATTCCAAAGTGTCTAAAAGCTGTGGTAGGGCTACAGCAAAGGTTCCGGGACCAAAGGCTGTGTATAATTAAGCATTAAGGCCCAGGGGCGTGTGGTATATGGCCAATATACCACGACTAAGGGCTGTTCTTAGGCACGACAAAACTAGTGCTATTATAGACGGGTTACCAACTTAATTAGAGCAGTAAAAACACGGTTTGTCATACCCGTGGAATACGGTTTGATATACCACAGCTGTCAGCCAATCAGCATTCAGGACTCAAACCACCCAGTTTATAATCTGGGATTGGTATTTGCAGTGACTGGGGAGATGCAGCATGAAGTGTACTTCCATGTATAGCGTGAAACAGACTTAAAGCCACAGTGTGGCTTGTAAACACAGCCTCGACTGTACAATCCAATCCCAGGGGTCTAGCCTATAAATACTATACAGTACCAGTCTTTTACGCATCTACTCATTCAGGGATTTTCTTTATTTTTTACTACTTTCTACATTGTAGAATAATAGTGAAGACATCAAAACTATGAAATAACACATATGGAATCATGTAGTAACCAAAAAAAAAAAAAGTTAAATCAAAATATATTTGATATTCTTCAAAGTAGCCACTCTTTGCCTTGACAGCTTTCCACACTCTTGGCATTCTCTCAAGCAGCTTTATGAGGTAGTCACCTGTAATGCATTTTTCCTTCTTCATGCATTTGAGCCCATCAGTTGTGTTGTGACAAGGAATAGCTCAAATCAGAAAAGAGAAACGACAGTCCATCATTACTTTAAACATGAAGGTCAGTCAATGCAGAACATTCAAGAAAGTTTCTTCAAGTGCAGTCAAAAAACCATCAAGAGCTATGATGAAACTGGCTCTCATGAGGACCGCCACAGGAAAGGAAGACCCAGAGTTACCTCTGCTGCAGAGGATAAGTTCATTAGAGTTACCAGCCTCAGATTGCAGCCCAAATAAATGTTTTACAGAGTTCAAGTAACAGACACACCTCAACATCAACTGTTCAGAGGAGACTACGTGAATCAGCTCTTTGTGGTAGAATTGCCAAATCAGTGAACAAGTGCTCAGCAGAAGTGGGAACTCCTTCCAAGACTTTTGGAAGAACATTCAGGTGAAGCTGGTTGAGATAATGTAAAGAGTGCACAAAGCTGCCATCAAGGCAAAGGGTGGCTACATTGAAAAATCGAAGAAAAAAAAATCGAATTGTTTTACACTTTTTGGGGTACTACATGATTCCATGTGTTTTATTTCATAGTTTTGATGTCTTGAGTATTATTCTCTAATGTAGAAAATAGTAAAAATAAAGAAAAATCCTTGAATGAGTAGAGGTGTCCAATCTTTTGACTGGTACTGTATGAAGCACAGCAAGGTCCATGTGTTAATTGTCACAAAGCTGAACGCACAGTAGTATGGGAGAGGCTGCTCAACTTTACCATGGCCCTCTTTGTATCCCTGAGGTCCATTGTAAGTCAGCAGAGACGCTCTGATATGAGTAGAGGTCAGCCAATGACAACACCTTTTGTGAGGTGCAGCTAATCCACCGAATGGAAACTTTCATCCATCAACTCTGCAGTTCCAAATTTTAAAGAAAGTAAAACTAATCCATAATTAGACCGTGCTTACACTGCCCTGAGGCAGTTGGCTTTGACCCGATTATCCTTTAGTTTCACCCTCCTGTCCAGACATAATACATTGACAAAAGCATTATATATAACCACTCCTGGAGTCACTTTAAAACATGGAAAGGGGTGGAAAGAGTTTTGCACATGTCTCAAAGCCAGATAACAAAACTGCTGAACATTGGGATAAGCCTACTGACGGCCTGATTTCAATTATTTATTCAACAACAATCCAAATTAAACAACAAGCTCCAGGGTGGGTAAATCAAGGCATACTCTCAGCCCTGTCACATCTAAGAAAATCTATTTGCACATTGTTCAAAGTATATTTCACATAAAGAATAGAATAAAAGTTGAGTCCAGGACTCTGACAGCTGAGCATGCACTTTGTCAATTGTAACAGTAACCCATACAAGACTATAAGCCATTTGTATCACAAGCCTTCATTCCCACCATGTGCCCCTGAATAGGATATTCCAGGTCGAGTCTTGCTTTTGACTCTGGTGGTGAGGTGTGGTGCAGATCTCCCTCTCTGCTCTAAGCTCTGGTGCTGCAGGTCTTCCTCTCTGCTCTTGACTCTTGTTAAGTAGTGGTTTTAGGTCTCCCTTTCTGGTCGTTCCCTTGAGAGCACTTGATATGTTGTTGTTATGGTAGTTCCCAGAGGTTTGACCCAGGTCCGATAGCTCAGCACCTTTCTGCTAAAAGCCCTATTTTTAGAGCCTTTTCCTTTTCATTGCGTTATCAGTGCAGAACCCACACCACATCCTCGTTATTAGCGGGTGAGTCAACACAGTCCGCCGAGTTGCAGTACTGACCATCACCCTTGGGCCATCAGGACAGGGGGCAAGTGGGCCCTCCAGAGCCAGTGCTGTCACGTTGCCAAGGTAACTTGGCCACGAGAGTCTGTGTGTGCCCTACACTTGAGGGGGGACAACGTGGCACATGGCCGCAACACCTGAATACACTTAGACATTAGACATGAGGTGCAAGTGCGTGTGATCATTTATTCTGTCAGTAGTGGTTGAGGATTCATTTGGCGCGAGATGAAAGCAGTCTCAACAATACCTCATCATACACAAAGCTCATAAAGCTAATGGCTATACACAATAAAAACAAGGTATTAAAACGCTATAAACAGTTATATTCACCATATGCCATCTCACATTCAACAATGGTTACTTCGGGACACAAAACATGTGAAAACATGGGTATGACTCAGACCATTAATCCTACCAATAAGCAGGTCTGGGGATAACAACATGAGTGACAGCCAGGGAGATGAGAAGGACCAATTCCAGGGCCCTCATCTCAGCGCTAGACCAGCGCTGATGCAGACACACAGGGCATCATCCACTTGAGGTAATGCCTACACTGAATAGCATGCCATTATCCAGATACCTTTGAGTGTGGTCTAGGAAGAAAAAACAAAGCGATTGGCGGCACTGCCGACAAGGGTCATAATCATAACTCAGGAATAGCTCATGGAGTTGAAACTGTGGCTTATGCCCTATCACATTCTCCCTGAATGGAACACAGCACATACTTTGATCATGCCCTCACCAGGCCAGAGCAGTCTTCACTAGACAGAGGGGGGGAGGGAGATATGGAGGGAAACGGAGTGAGGGAGAGGGGATACATCTCCAGTCCAGTCAGTACAGTACAGGCCAAGGTTTGAGTATTAGTTTCAACAGTCTTGATCTAATATATATTACTCATTTCAACTGACAAAGTCTACCAAGTTTGAGTATGACATATCTGACACACAGTTGAGGTCAGAAGTTACATACACCTTAGCCAAATACATTTAAACTCAGTTTTTCACAATTCCGTCTTCGGTCAGTTAGGATCAACACTTTATTTAAAAAAAACATTCTATGTGAAATGTCTATGTTTATTTCAGCTTTTATTTCTTTCATGACATTCCCAGTGGGTCAGAAGTTTACATGCACTCAATTAGTATTTGGTAACATTGCCTTTAAATTGTTTAACTTGGGTCAAACGTTTCGGGTAGCCTTCCACAAGCTTCCCACAAAAAGTTGGGTGAATTTTGGCCCATTCCTCCAGACAGAGCTAGTGTACCCGAGTCAGGTTTGTAGGCCTCCTTGCTCACACACGCTTTTCCAGTTTTGCCCACAAATGTTCGATAGGATTGAGGTCAGGGCTTTGTGTTGGCCACTCCAATGCCTTGACTTTGTTGTCCTTAAGCCATTTTGCCACAACTTTGGAAGTATGCTTGGGATCTATTTGGAAGACCCATTTGCGACCAAGATCTGACTGATGTCTTGAGATGTTGCTTCAATATACCCACATAATTTTCCTACCTCATGATGCCATTTATTTTGTGAAGTGCACCAGTCCCTCCTGTAGCAAAACACCCCCACAACATGATGCTGACACCCCCGGGTTCTTCGGCTTGCAAGCCCCCCCTTCTTTCTCCAATCATAACAATGGTCATTATGGACAAAGAGTTCTATTTTTGTTTCATCAGACCAGAGGACATTTCTCCAACAAGTACGATCTTTGTCCCCATGTGCAGTTGCAAACCGTAGTCTGGCTTTTTTATGACGGTTTAGGAGCAGTGGCTTCGACCTTGCTGAGCGTCCTTTCAGGTTATGTCGATATAGGACTTGTTTTACTGTGGATATAGATACTTTTGTACCTTTTCCCTCCAGCATCTTCACAAGGTCTTTTGCTGTTGTTCTGGGAGAGATTTGCAATTTTTGCACCAAAGTACGATCATCTCTAGGAGACAACACGTCTCCTTCCTGAGCGGTATGACGGCTGCGTGGTCTCATGGTGTTTATACTTGCATACTATTGTTTGTACAGTTGAACGTGGTACCTTCTGTTGTTTTGAAATTGTGCCCAAAGATTAACCAGACTTGTGGAGGTCTACAATTTTATTTTCAGAGGTCTTGGCTGATTTCTTTTGATTTTCCCATGATGTCAAGCAAAGAGGCACTGAGGTTGAAGGTAGGCCTTGAAATACATCCACAGGTACACCTCCAGTTGACTCAAATGATGTCAATTAGCATGTCGGAAGCTAAAGCCATGACATTTTCTGGAATTTTCCAAGCTGTTTAAAGGCAGTCAATTTAGTGTATGTAAACTTCTGACCCACTGGAATTGTGATACAGTGAATTATAAGTGAAATAATCTGTCTTTAAACAATTGTTGGAAAAATTACTTGTGTCATGCATAAAGAAGATGTCCTAACCAACTTCCCAAAACTATAGTTTGCTAACAAGAAATGTGTGGAGTGGTTGAAAAATTAGTTTTAATGACCCTACCCTAAGTGTAGGTACACTTCCAACTTCGACTGTATCAGTCAGTGCCTCTTAAGCTCAGATTTATTGCCTGACCGAGGACACCCACTGACAGATATTTGAATTTCATTTCACATTTCAAACAGAGAAAGTACAACCCATACCCCAATCCACACAGATATAGATACCCTAATGTCTATCTGCAATCCATCCCACATCTCACCTCTGAAGGCCCCCAGGGATTCCAATAGAACCCTCTGCATGCATGACCACACGCAAAACAAACTTACTTGCACTGTGGAGCTGATCTCGGCAGCAAAGCCTCCGGTGATTGGAGCCTCGTGACTG
This sequence comes from Oncorhynchus masou masou, assembly GCF_036934945.1. Taxonomy (NCBI): domain Eukaryota; kingdom Metazoa; phylum Chordata; class Actinopteri; order Salmoniformes; family Salmonidae; genus Oncorhynchus; species Oncorhynchus masou. Next base: position 28,571,274 of record NC_088241.1, on the reverse strand, counting down.
ATAAGCAACCGTCCGGTCTTGGCCACCGACTGAAAAACACAACACACACAGTCTGATCCATACAGTGTGACATCAGCCATAGACAAAATCTATGGTTAGTGTACACATGTCTCTCCCCAGCCTGCCTGTGGGGTCTAAGGCAAGAATGTGGCAGGCAACGAGACAAGCATCGTATTAATGGTATCATGACAAATGTACAATGAGGTAGAGGGTGAACATGATTTGAGTATGCAAACACAGTTTGTAGCATGTTCTAACACAGGGGTTCACAACCTTTAACCCAGAGGGACCCCTATTTCACATTTGATACATTTTAGTACAGTTAGTGCAGAGTAACAATGAGTAACAATTCATCACACAATAGCTCCCCGGAGATAATAAATACTCAAAAACACACACACACACACACACACACACACACACACACACACACACACGCACACACACGCACACCCCCCCATTCTAACAATTTGTTTAGCATATGTGTGAGCACAAACAAGTGCAGTATTTTCTATAAGCGCTGGCTTTTGCTTAAAATAGCCTCAGACTCATAGTTAGCTGGATACATTTTCCACTTAATTTACTAGGCTTTTTTTAATTGAAAAGTTTCAATTCGATAGCCAGAAAAATCAATATAGCTATCTTCCAATAGAATGAACGACATGCATCTTCTAGTGATAGGACAGGCACCTGTCAGTCATGACAGGGACACTGCTGGTTTGTCAGTGTGCTGTCTGTCCCCCTCTCAGTATCCGTGTTATTTTTGTGCGTTCTGGTTGGCTGCAGTTGAATTTCTTTTCACGGAGGAGGGAGATCCCATGGGACGTCCCATGTAATGTAAGTGGTAATGATGAGTTGAAATCCACAAAATTATTGTTCTGTGGCCCATTCATTTATTTTCTTTCAGCCTGAAAACTATGTAACCATTTTAAAGTCACCATTGGCCTCATGGTGAAATCCCTGAGCGGTTTCCTTCCTCTCTGGCAACTGAGTTAGGAAGGATGACTCTCTGTTGTGACTGAATGTATTGATATACCATCCAAATTGTAATGAATAACTTCAATGTCTGCTTTTATTATTCTTACCCATCTACCAATAGGTGCCTTTTTTGCAAGGCATTGAAAAACCTTGCTGGTATTTGTGGTTGAATCTGTGTTTGAAAATGCTCGACTGAGGGACCTTACAGGTAATTGATTACCTCACAGGTAATTAATTAATGTGTGGGGTTCAGAGATGAGATAGTGTTTAACATGATTTTTGAATGACTATTATTGCACACACAGTCAATATATTATATGACTTTTGAAGCACATTTTTACTACTGAACGTATTTAGCCTAGCCATAGCTGACATTTCAGCTTCCACTTTTTATTCATTTGTAAACATTTCAAAAAGCATAATTCCACTTTGTCATTATGGGCTATTGTGTGTAGGCCAGTGACACAAAACCTAAATTTAATCCATTTTAAATGCAGGCTGTAACACAACAAAATGTAAAACAAGTTGAGGGGTGTGAATACTTTCTAAAGGCACTGTATATGGTATTATTTAATATATTGATGTAGGCCTAAAGATTTGATTACAGTGTAGAAACTGGAGTAGTCAACTGTTGCATTCGGTCTAGCAAAGCCCATTTTTAGCACCTGCTTCATTCATACCTGTAGGTCTATTCCAGTGGAGGCTGATGTGAGGAGCTATAAAAGGATGGGCTCATTGTAATGGCTGGAATGGAATTAATGGAACTGAGTCAAACGTGATTTCCAAATGTTTGATGTGTTGGATAGAGTTCCATTGACTCCATTCCAGCCATGACAATGAGTCAGTCCTCCTATAGCTCCTCCCACCAACCTCTGGTCTATTCATGGTTGCCTGACTTTGTATAAAACTAGGAGTACACAACCTGGCAGGGAGTTTGGTGGTCCTTCCCGACTTTTTTTAAATTTTATAGCATTTTCTTGCAATTCTATATTATTTCTCAACATAGAACCATATTTGCTAGACGAAAAAAAAAACTTTATTCTCTGTATTTTTGCCACAATAAACTAAATTAAAAGAGTAGACTAGATTTAGTATTTGCCACAGTAAATTACATTTGTACGACTATTTTTTCTAACTAGATCACTCATCTACCGCCTTTCCTCAAAGTCCCACCCACAGTGATTGATTGACAGGTCTGGAACCCTACCAACTGTCTCACAAACATCCTTCCCTGACAATCCCACCCACAGTGATCGATTGACAGGCCAAACTGCTAAAGGGATAGTTCACCCAAATTACAAAAAGACACATTGGTTTCCTTACCCTGAGTGTCCACAGCAGTAGAGCCAATACTATACATATTTGAAGAACAAACATCATTGGCAATTCATATATTGCAGGACAACTGTAAATATGACTAATCTTAAGAGAAGACGGGATTAATGTTAAAAAAAGGTTATCTTATTTAGAAAATAGTCATATCATATAAGCCTAGGCGAAAACCAAAACTACCAACACATTGCATTCCTACAGTTTCAGTCATTTTTATTTTAAAGTCACGTCTTCTCAATACCACAAATCATTTTACAAATCTGGGCGGTAAAAGTTGTTAAGGTATTCACTAATGTACCTGTTTATTTCAGATGGAATCAAGGCATTATAACGTACCAGAGGCCACCAAAATAGAACTCGTACTGCAAAAGAAATTCACTGGGAGCATACCCCCCCCCAGCCCAGAACTCCCTTGCTACGCCATGTACTTAGGGAAGACACTGACCGTATGTGTGTGTGGGGGGTTAGCGGTGATGTGCTGAAGGTGCTCTGTAAGGGGAGTGGGCATATCACATACCACTGCTCTGCCATATCACTGTTCACAAGGGGGAATGAGACGGGGGTCTTAAACAGGGGGCTTCTTATGTTATTGTGGGGTAACATCACTGTGTAGGGTAGTGTGAAACTCTATGCTGTGGAAACATAAAGGCTAACTAAGCGGCGCTTTCATACTCCTAATTTTAAGTCTCTTGTGCTTCCTTTCAGGGTCTCTTGTCAATTGTTCCCATAAATTCATCAACCAAATAATTGCTTCTCATCAGAAACTGGGTCAGATCATATTTGGATTACAATTTCATCATCTAATTGACTAAATAAGATACAACCTTTCAAAAACACACAGCTCAAAGTATTGTGCAAATCACACAAAGCTCAACAGAGGACAATATCAGGGGTTGGAACATTTTCAGGGAGCAGGAGCAAAAAACTGAAGAAAAAAAATAATATATATATATGTTTTTCAAGGAACAGAATCAGAACCTGGAACAAAGGTGAACCATACTGTTCCGGAACAGAACCGTTACTTTAAAAGCTTGGGAACCGCGTAATAAAAGTTATTTCACGTGCCACAACAATGTTTCCAGTCCATACAAAAAAAAACCACAACAAAGCACCTATTCAAAGCCCTCACTCTGTCACTCAGAACATCATTCAAGTGTCTGCCTTCAAGCTGAAAATCTTTGCCAGTGTGTGTGCGCGTGCGTTTTGGCTACCTGACCCTCCGAAGCATAGGCTACTGTACTGTTGTAAAAGCATGATTCAGAAGATGGGGAGAGCGATTTGAAATTAGTTAGCGAAGGATAAACTTTTTCAATGCTAGTTAGGGATACTAGTGGCCTAGTTATGTTTCACATTGGATTTATTAACTACAAAAAGGTAAGATGTGTTTTTAATTCTGGTGCCGCTCTGCACACACAAGCTTCTTAGCTAGCTCGCTCGCTTGCCTAAGCTTGTTAGCGAACTAGCTCAAAAAGACATTCAGAGTTCCTCCATAGAAGACACTCCTCCTAGATAGAATTCTGTGGGCCTAATTCAAATAATGCATGTCATAAGATGCCCAGTGCTTCAAGCCTAGTCAACACTCTCCCCCTCTTTCACCACCAGCAAAATTCCTAATCGCATCTTACACCATAGTATTAATTTGTCTGTCCATCATGCATGTAAACAACTAGCTTGCCTGCTCTATCCGCACTGACTGGTTAAGTAATTTAATTAGTTAAAATGTAAAATAAAAAATACATCAAAAAAAAAATCTAGTTAAAAAAGGAATGATATAAACAGAACCACTTTTTGTGGTTCGAACCGGTTCAGAACTTTATTTTGCTGGTTGGAACAGTGGAATGGAACAAAAAGTATGTTTGCATGGCCAGGCTTTGTTTGCATGGCCAGGCTTTGTGTGGTATGGATGTTGGAGAGCAGTAGGATGTGTTCTTTCAAAATGCTACTTGGGTTTGATTTAAGCTGGTAGGTAACGAGCTGGATGACATGCGGAGAGGCTGTTCATCTGGCTTTACTGTAAACCCTACTTTACAGCAGCAGGACGAAGAATAGGTTGCGGTGGAAGAGGAAGATGCAACAGCGCACAACAGACCACAGCGTATAACTAACACTATCGTATAGTCTGATCTCATCCAAACCTCGTCCGTCTCTCCTTAACTCCATCGTCTCCAAATCACATCGCTCTATCCTCAAAAGATTATATCCCGACTCTTGATTAGGAGACAAATACCGGTATAGCAGTTATTATTGACGGAAGTACAGTTAGCCTCCATCAATCCAGGCTGTAAAAACCTGCTAGTGTTGTGTGGTAACAATGGACTGGTTCAGCTGAAGTGTTTCTATTGGATCATGCAGCCCTGACTTATAGCTATGAGTGAAGCGAAATTCCTTCTCCGGTTTGGAATGAGAATATTGTTTCCACAGAGATAATGGACTACACAGACAAAGCTGTGATTCCCTCATTCCCCTATACAAGAGGGTCTACTGCAGGCATGTGACACACTGCAGCTAGAACAGACAGGAGGAAAATTATCGCCTGGCTCCTCCACCTTCTAAACCACTTGGCAAGTGAACGCCCAATGTATCACAACATGCCCTATCTACAATACCTTTTTGAGTAAAGCACCGCAGCTTATATACAGCTTTATTTTCCATTTGGTATGGAGACTCCTGACGTCACTCAAAACATACCATAGAAATACGCAACACATGGATATAGAATGATACAAAACTATAGCTTCATTTGCTTTCCACAAAAGAACCACATATACAGTATCAGAACCAAAAGCGTTCTGGGTGTCGCTGATATTAAAGAGGCTGGTTGAGTGTTTGTTTACGTCGCTGGGGTCCCTGGTTTGGTTGCGACACAGTGCCTCGTTGTGTGATCAGGAATACATTTTTGTCCCATCCCTTTAAAATAATAATTTCAATTATATTTGTATCCTTGTCTACTGAGCTTGAGTAACTGACTACCAGGTGAAATACCTTAAAAATACCTTTATCACATAAAACAAAACAGCACCACAGGCTATATCATTTTGCTTTAAAGGGTTGGAAATTGGAAGAACCAGAGGGTAACGGTGCCTGGCTAAAATGTAACGCAGATAGCAAATCAGGCAAGGGGTGAGAGAGGGCACCAATATCATGGTGTGACATGTTACAGAATATGACTCACAGGTAGATAAATAAGTGAGGCTACCGCCCAATTCCCTGCAGCTAAATTGACCCCAGTCCTCCTGCTTGTTGTCAGAGAGAGAGAGAGAGAGAGAGAGAGTGTGTTTAAATAAGTGTTTCACTTTACCCCTAAACACTAGGGGCTGCCTCTACCTCAGTGCCAGGAGTGGAACTGCATACCATACTCCAACACAAGCAAATTCTTCAGATGCTTCTGACAAAGGCACCAGAGCTGTTATTCTCAATATCGTGAGAAAGAATTTCACCCCCCGGGGGCCTGGGAATCAAATGACCCATTTAGTAATCACACTCCAAATGCCTTCTGGATTTCTGCACTAATAGGTGGGATGGTGGTTTGGGAAAGCCTGTCCCTTGCCGACGGCTATTCTGATGTGTGATTGTGATTCCAGTGCATGCTGTGACAATAAATGGACAAGACAAAATGGAGCTATTCACATCTGGCCCACACCGCAGGAGAATTGCTGAAAGTAAAGCAGGGGTGACCAAAATGTTGGACTATGTGTGCTAAATAAGAATTTGAGAACCAGGTGAGGCTTAGGCCAAGATTATGTGAGATCACACTCTTAACAATAGTCACAAAATGTAATGTAATAAACACTATCAGATTCAAACTGAGGAGTATTCCAGCTCCCAGATTTCTTGCCTCAAATGCTAGATCATACCCAGCAATCTTTTGTTATGAAGCAACTGACATTTCATTGTGAGCTCGGCCGTTTAAAGCTATAATCACTGCTTACGTGTTTGGGTAAAGATTTTGTGGGACAGACAAAAAACTATGGAGAAGAAACGGCTCCTACGTCCATCTGATCTCTACTTTTCCCTCAACCTCTCAAATATGTCAGTTTGTCTTCCTTCAGTCCATTGTCCTTCTACCCATTTTCTGTTGTGTCTACTACTCGCCCGCCCGTGTCTTCAGTCCGCATCTTCCGTCCGTCCGTCAGCCCCCTCCCCCGTCGGTCCCCTGCCTGTCTGTCTGCGTCTTCCGCCTGTCCCACGCCTTCCGCCCTGCTGGTCCCCCGCCTGTCGGTCGGTCGGTCGGCCTCCCCGCCTGTCTGCATCTTCAGTCTGTCTAACCGCACCTTCCACCCCGATCGGTCCCCCGCCTGTCTGCCTGCGCCTTCAGCCCCTCCTGCACGTGCCTTCCGCCCTGCCGGTCCGCCCCCCGCCTATTCTTCGTATTCCATTTATCAGTGTCCCGTCTGTCTCGCTCTCTCAGCGTCTGGCACACAACACTTTTAAAAAAGGGCAAACACCATGGCGGACGCTGTCAGACATCAGCTTATTTTTATTTTATTTAACCTTTATTTGACTAGGCAAGTCAGTTAAGAACAAATTCTTATTTACAATGACGGCCTAGGAACAGTGGCTTAACTGCCTTGTTCAGGGGCAGAACGACAGATTTTTACCTTGTCAGCTCGGGGATTCACTCTAGCAACCTTTCAGTTACTAGTCCAACGCTCTAACCACTAGGCCACCCGCCGCCCCAAATACTGCTGGCCGCAACACTGGCACTGTCCTACTCACTCATCTCAAATCACTGCCTCACCCAGGGGACAGGGATGGGCCAGACACTTTTCTTGGACACACACACAATGACAGTAGTGTACTCATTTACTCAAACATAGTAATTGTGGCCCGACCTTTAACCCTGACTCTTCCTCTTCAGAGGAGCCAGTGACCCTTTCTCAGTAGCACACTACCGATTTATTTCACTCATCAAAACCAGTCTCATGTTGGTGAACATGGACCCAATGTCAAGTTGCCTTATATAGACAGTGGTGGAGCCACAGCAGAGGGCCCAAATATGAGCCGTAGGCTTTTTCCACATGAGAATTATACGCTTGGAGCAATGAGAGCACACGAACATGCCATGAATATCACTGTACACTCCAGCCTGACAAAAACAGGCATGCATATTGACAGGAGGCTTTTATTGCTACAATTTAACTACTTGGACAGTCGCCTGATGAGTCAATGTGTGTGTGTGTGAGAGAGAGAAGACAGAGAAGGAGAGGGAGATGAGGAGGAGAGGAAGAGTGGATTGCGTGTAATCAAGACTCAAGTAGAGCTTTCAAAAACCTCTGAAACAATGAGTACGGAGCTAGGAGGCTGCACGATAAATCACTGCTCCACCTCCTATATGAAAGAGTAACGAGGGAGAAGAGGAAGGCCAGAAGGTAATGGGGGAAATATGGAGAAATTCAAATAAGGGGAAAGAAAGCATGAAAGAGGAGAGGGAAAGGAAGGGAAATCTGAGAAAAGCGATGAAAGGCAGAAATGGATGGAGGAGTGTAGAAGGTAGGCAGAGTTGGGTGAATGGTGAGAACCCAGAGTCAGTTGGGTGGATGGGGGGGGGGAGCAGAAAAGAGGAGCGCAGAGAGAGTCAGAGTGGTGTATGGTGGGAAAGAGGTTAATGTCCTCTCTGGAAAATATGGAAGGCTTAAAAGAAAGGGATAAAAAGGGGAGAGAGGAGAGGGAAGGAAGGGAAGGCAGAAAGAAGGACAGAAAGAGGGTGTCAAGAGAGCGTGAGAAAACAGAAACGGAATTGAATGGATGTCCATTGTAGTCATTCTATTTCAATAGGTGGGACAGAGGGGTTAATGTCCACTCTGGGTCTGTCGCGTCGCAGTCCTGGCCTGGGAGTAGGAAGGTCCTGGCCATCGGGTGGCGACAGTGGTGGCTGCACTTTACTGCTCATTGTGTTGCAGGGCTGTCATTAACCCGGGCCCGCTCGCTGGAGAGGGAATGTCATGTTTACAGGCGTTCCCATACACACCCAACATAATGAGCAGCGCTCAGCTTCACTCTACTCTGCCTTGGAGTCCCAGGCCATGCAACCTACGCTCGTCCCAACCGCACTACCACCAACCAACATGCAGCCAGCTAACCCAGTAGCACAGCCTTTAGGCCTGTGCCCATCCAGTCCAACTCTGCCTCAGGGTCACTGGGTCCACTCATTGCAGGCTAAAATTCCTCTTTCGAATAGAAACTTTGTTGCAGTTGAACCTCGACTGACTGACAGTTCTATTATTGCCCAAGACCTGCCAATATTGCAACTCCACACGCTACACCTTTTCTGATTTCAGTTCAATCGATTTCCTGGCTGCTTTGAAAATCTTCAGAAGCCAATATTGATGTCTGCAGGAAAGCAGAATGAAAGAGACACAAAGTACAACCCCAAACTGATCATGGACTCTCCCTCTGTAGGACTATGTGCAGTCAGAGAAGCGAACAAACACTGCGGTTAAGTGGTACAGAAGAAATCAATGTCTTTCATATTGCCAAAAGTCCAACACAATAAGTTGTATATATTAGGAGAAACATTTTAGAAAATGTACAGGTGAGATCTAGCCTATACTTCACATGGCTAAGAAAGTACATAAATAGCAGGGTTGACAACAAAATCCAGCATACACGCTACACACAAAAAAAAACATTCCGGGAGAGTCGCCAGAGCACCTGCAAGAAGCTCCCAGCGTTTTCCCCCAACCCTTCTCATCCACAGGACACTCCGTCAAAACCCTGGGAAAAGAAGTGAAGATGGTGAACCCTGCAACCAGCGAGGAGTTGTGGCCCCTTTGGGCTTTGAGTTGCCCGGCCCACCCTGTAATCACCGCCGCCGGGTCCTAACTCACACCGCCACCTTGAGATCGCAATGACAAATGGTAGTCGCGGCGCAGCTTGACTCGTTACTCAGTCCTTTTAAGTGGCGCTGCACGATTAGCGAGAGGGGTGAGTGGGAGGCCAGTTAAAGCACAGAGAGTGGGAGGAAAATGTTTCAGGCACTGGGCCCTTGTCCAAGCCTGCCTACAGAGAGAGGAGTTAGGACACCAGGGGAGACCTCAGACAGAAATAACTCCCGACATCCCATAAAATTACACTACCTTTCTGCCCTTAAACCATAACGCCATCAACAACTCGGAGCACAGACCATAGGACCTGACGAACAGCTCTGATAGGGCATGAGCAGTGGTCTGTAGACGTTGGGAGTTTAACTTGTGTCATATGATCACGTTCTCTGTAGCCGATGTGAGTAAGACCTTTAAACAGGTTAACATTCAAGACAGCAGGGCCAGACGGATTACCAGGACACGTGCTCAGAGCATGCGCTGACCAGCTGGACAGTGTCTTCACTAACAGCTTCTACCCCCTCAAGCTATGAGACTCCTTAACAGCTAATCAAATGGCTACCTGGACTATTTGCATTGTCCCCCACCCCCATTTTTACACTGCTGCTACTCTCTGTTTATTATCTATGCATAATCACTTTACCTCTACCTACATACCACCTCAATTACCTCAACTAACCTGTGCCCCCTGCACCGGTACCCCCTGTATATAGCCTCGCTACTGCTAATTTTATTGTTGCTCTTTAATCATTTGCTATTTCTCCATTTTCTTGTTTATTTTGTAAACTTTATTTTAGTAAATAGTTGAACAATTAAGGGCTTGTAAGTAAGCATTCCACTGTAAGGTCTATGTACCGGTTGTATTCGGCGCATGTGACAAATACAATTTTATTTGAACGTCCCCTGTTAAACAACAGAGCATTCCCTCCGTGTCTCTCCCTCTCTCTGAGGCTGTGCTGGACCCTGGATCCCAGTACCATCCTCATGACTAACAGCCCGGTCTCTCTCTCACTATTTTTTTCCACTCAGGCCTGCTGCTACCAGTCCATGCTCCAAGCTGACCTTAATGATCTTAATCTGTCCAGACCCTTATCCAATAGTTGCCTATTGCCTACGACCCAGCAGCCCATCAAATGTTAAGTGGCTTACGCTTTCACAGGTTCAATCTCAAGAGAACACCATCAGCCCCTGCTGTAAGTGTCGGTTGTGCCAATTTATGAAAACAAAAACAGGGAAAACGCATCAGTGCAGTGGGGAATTGGTGGCTCATTATTGACCAGGCCTATTCTCCATCACTGTGTGTGTGTGTGCATCTGTAAGGTGCCAATGGCTGTGCGTCACTCACTTGTACACAGTAGGGTTGTCTCACAGCACCCACACTGACTATGTCATGTCAACCCTGACCGTAAGCTTCCTCAGTGGCCAGTTAGACCACTTTAGATTCAATCTGCACCACATCCCTGAACTCCTCTAGGAAAAAGTGCCTCCAAAAAAGGATAAAGAGCCCCTTGTTCCTCTCACCCTTTCTTTAATGCCTCTGTGTGGATTTAGCAAATGTAAGCCTGGCCTCCGCTAGAAGGTGACACAGGAGAGGAATTCTAGAAATCTCCATTGCCGAGGAATGTAGAACGCTGGCTGCAGCCTGGAAAGTCAATGGGAAAGCGGTGTGAGTGAGTGACAGAGAGAGGAGGAAAAGGTGATGAGAGAGAGCCTGAATGAAGAGATGCAGATCAAGAGACACCATATTAATCTCACAAACAGTGTTGAAACAAAGGCAGTAAAAATCAACAATGGGCTTAATATAACACTATGGATAAAACTTTATTTCACCTGAATAATAAGTCCCTGTCGTCTGAAAAACTACTCACCAGTTCACCACAGGCTATGCCTCTGGCAGTGTCGGTTCACGCCATAACTTCACCAGGCAGCGAGCGAGAGCCACCACCGAAAAACAACCATGAGTCATTTTCCACTGATATAACCGCCGAAACATCACCACAGTAAGGACACATGACAAGGTTATGACATACTGGCCAATAAGCACGCAACCCCAGTAGGCCAGACCAGAGCATGTGTTAATATTGTAATTACAGACATTGGCTTTAACAATAAATATGTAGGGAGCCAGCCCCAAAAACCACAAGGCTCTTTCTTCGTGTGACATTTTCTCTAGTGATTGTTTCCAGGGCCTTTCGGCTTATGACGGACCAAAAGATATTATAGAATAAGTGCGACCCAGTAAGCAGATACAGGCACTAACCTTGGGCCTGCCAGGGGAGAGCGTCTGCTAATCATTAGCTGCCAGCTGGATTAGCAAAACAAACTAAAAGCTGGTCACATAACCGGATATCCCAGATCCGCTCAATGTACGTGCATAATGCTATTACTGGACACTGGGCATTTAAACTCAGCTGCTCTTCAGAAGCAAAAAAGGAAAATAACTCAAAAAGCTAAAAGACCTGTAGGACATAGCTATGACTTTCGGGTTGAAGGCTCCATCAGATTGGCCCTCTCAAGGGGGGACCCATAGGAACCAAATATCCTGCCTGAGCGCCAGATATGATAGGAGCTTTAGGTAATTCATACGCAGTGTACTCCGTGCCACTGTCCATAACCCACGAATTGAGTTGCCATCTAACAGTAAAACCCACCACCGGGGGGGGGTTGATGTGATCACTGCAGGGTACAACTGAACCCATGGGAGCACACTGACAATAAATTGGCCTGTAGGCCTGACGTGGACACCCAAAAAGATTGGTTTAAGCTGTGAGATGAGACTAGGTGAGCGACTAGCACTCAGCACAGGAAAGGCTACAACAATAGCCCTGGGAGGGGGGGGCTTCTATCACGGAAGCCATCATCCCCAGTAGGCATAGGCACTGGCAGAAAAAGCCCTGCGTGATGCAGCTGAAATATGACTAATCAGAGCCAGAATCTGGACACACCCAATGGAGAGAAGTGTAATTTGTGTGCGAGTCTCATTGGAGAATGGAATGCGGTGAGATTTAGTCTGACAGCTTTTTTCTGGTTTCCTATCAAGCCGAGAGAGACCAGCTTGTCCAGTACCAGTGAAAAGTTGACACACCTACTCATTCCACAGATTTTCTTAGTTTTTTTTTACTATTTTCTACATTTTAAACATAAAAACTATGAAATAACACACGGAATTATGTAGTACCCCAAAAAAAGTGTTAAACAAATCAAAATATATTTTATATTTGAGATTCTTCAAAGTAGCCACCCTTTGCCTCGATGACCGCTTTGCATACTCCTGGAATTCTCTCAACCAGCTTCATGAGGTAGTCACCTGGAATGCATTTCAATTAACAGGTGTGTCTTAATTTGTGGAATTTTATGGAAGTTTGAGCCAAATCAGTTGTGTTGTGACATGGTAGGGGTGGTATACAGAAGGTAGTCCTATTTGGACCAAGTCCATATTTTGGTAACAAGTTGATGTCTTCACTATTATTCTACAATGTAGAAAATAGTACAAAGAAAAAGAAAAACCCTTGAATGAGTAGCGGTTCTAAAACCTTTGACCGGTAGTGTACCTCTGCTGCAGAGGATAAGTTCATTAGAGTTAACTGCACCTCCCATTGCAGCCCAAATAAATGCTTCAGAGAGTTCAAGTAACAGACATCTCAAATATCAACTGTTCAGAGGAGACCACGTGAATTAGGCCTTCATGGTCGAATTGCAGCCAAGAAACCACTTTGTTTAACACTTTTTTGGTTACTACATGATTCCATGTGTTATTTCATAGTGTTGATGTCTTCACTATTATTTTACAATGTAAATAATTGTGCAAATTAAGGAAAACCCTTGAATGAGTAAATGTGTCCAAACTTTTGACTGGTACTGTATGTGTGTGTGTGTGCGTAACACTGCTTGCCCCCAGCCAGTCGACTGTAATAACCGGTGGCTTGTGAGTATTCTGAATTCATAGACTGAGTGCCTTCAGAAAGTATAAATATCCCTTGACTTATTCCACTTTGTGTAACAGCCTGAATTTAAAATATATTAAATATTAAATACACACACCCCACCCCCCATAATGACAAAGTGAAAACATGTTTTTAGAAATACGTCATTTACATGCACGCATACACACACGTAATAAATGACAATTAAAACAATACTGAATTAACAAATGAACACTTATTTTAAACTTAATATAATACATAAATAAAATCAATTTGGTCTCAAATAAATAATGAAACATATTCAATTTGTTTAAATAACGCAAAACACAGTGTTGAAGAAGAAAGCAAAAGTGCAATATATGCCATGTAAAAAAGCTTATAGTTTAAGTTCCTTGCTCAGAACATGAGAATATATTAAAGCCGGTGGTTCCTTTTAAACATGAGTCTTCAATATTCCCAGTTTTAAGTTGTAGCTATTATAAGAATTATGACGTGTCAACTATGTGTGTGTATTGATTAAGAAAGGCATGGATGTTTATAGCTAGGTACATTTGTGCAACAATTGTGCTTTTTTCACGAATGCGCTTTTGTTCAAATCACCACCCGTTTGGTGAAGTAGGTTGTGATTCGATGAGAAATTAACCGGCACCACATTGATTATATGCAACATAGGACACGCTAGTTAACCTAGTAATATCATCAACCATGTGTAGTTAACTAGTGATTATGTGAAGATTGATTGTTTTTTATAAGATTAATGCTAGCTAGCAACTTACCTTGGCTCCTTGCAGCCACAAGGTCCTTTTGATGCTGCACTCGAGTAACAGGTGGTCAGTCTGCCACAGTCTCCTCGTGGATTGCAATGTAAATTGGCCATAAATCGGCATCCAAAAAGGCTGATTACTGATCATCATGAAAACTTGAAAAATCGGCCATGCCGATTAAAATCGGTCGACCTCTAACCTGGATTGTGGAAAATGTGGCCATTATTCTTTTCAAAATTCAAGCGCTGTCAAATTGGTTGTAGATCATTGCTAGATCATTGCTAGACAACTATTTTCAGGTCTTGCCATAGATTTAAGATACAACTGTAACTCGGCCACTCAGGAACATTCACTGTCTTTTTGGTAATGTTTTGGAATATTTATTTATGTACACACTTTTTTTCACTCAGTCAATTAGGTTAGTATCGTGGAGTAACTACAATGTTGTTGATCCATCCTCCGTTAATGGGTGTGAGTGTCACGACTTCCGCCGAAGTTGGCTCTCCTGCCCGTTCGGGCGGTGCTCGGCGGTCGTCGTCACCGTCCTATTAGCCACTACCGATCCCTTTTTCGTGTATCTGTTGGTTTTGTCTAATTGGTTTCACCTGTGTGTTGTTTAATTAATTAATGGATCTGTATTTAATGTAGGTTGTCCCGCCCTTGTTTTGTGCGGGATTGTTTATTTTGTCATTCGTTTTGTCTGTCGGTGTTTATTGTTTCTTATTCTCCGGTTAGTCTTTATCCTGTGTTGGATAAATTCACCCTGTGTGTATTTGGGTTGACCGTTGTTTATTTTGTTCACCGGAGAATAAAACTTTATATCGCTATCTGCTCTCTGCGCCTAATTCCACCCACCTTGATTAGACGTGACAGTGAGAAGGGAAAACTATGGAATTGAAATCTCTGAGCAGTTTCCTTCCTCTCCGGCAACTGAGTTAGGAAGGACGCCAGTATCTTTGTAGTGACTGGATGTATTAATACACCATCCAAGGTGCAATTAATAACTTCCCCATACTCAAAGGGATATTCAATGTCTGCTCTTAAATTTTTATTTTATTTTTTAAAAACACATCTACCAAAAGGTGCCTTTCTTTGCAAGGCATTGGAAAACCTCCCTGTTATTTGTGGTTGAATCTGTGCCTGAAATTCACTGCTCGACTGAGGGACCTTACAGATAATTGTATGTCTGGGGTACAGCGATGAGGTAGTCATTCAAAGAAATCATGTTAAACACTATTATGCAACTTGTAACTTATGCATATTTTTCTACTGAACTTATTTAGGCTTGCCATAACCAAGGAGTTGAATAATTGACAAGACATTTTAGCTTTTCATTTTTAATTAACTTGTAAAACTGTAAAAAAAAAAAATGTAATTTCACTTTTACATTATGTGTTATTGTGTGTAGACCAGTGACAACATATCAATTCAACCTATTTTAAATTCAGGCTGTAATGTGGAAAAAGTCCAGGGGTGTGAATACATTCTGAAGGCACTGTATATGGTATTATTAAATCTAATTTATATTAGGCCTACTGATTTGATTTAAGTGTCGGAATTGGAGTAGTCAACTGTTGTGGTCGGTGTAACAAAGCCCATCGCAATTGAATCAATTTTAAATTCTAGCTGTAACAACAAAATGTGGAAAATGTCAACGGGTATGAATACTTTCTGAACGCACTTTAAGTATAGAACAGGGGTAAAGTCTCGAATGCATTTCGGAACCAGGAAAGACCGGCTGCACCAGCTGTCCTGGATCCGACATAAAAAAACACTGATTGCCCACGCCTGGAGACGAGAGGATATTACCTCCCTCAAAACAGGCACTGAATACACGGGAACAGTTGAGGTGATGACCCTGCAGAAGCGTGGGGGGCGCGCGCAACAAATTGTGGCCTGTAACCAAAATCAAAGTTTAGTCACGTACAAAAAATATTTGCATGTGTTATCGCAAGGGAAGTGAAATGCTTGCGTTTCTAGTTCCAAAATTTCAGTAATACAATACACACATAATCCAAAAAGCTAAAAAAAAAAAGAAATTAAGAAATATCAGAATGAGCAATGTCCGGAATATAAATATATTCTACCCAGGATAACATCATATAATTATGTTTGTAAATTGGTTTCCAATTCAGTTTGACTGAGAAACGAATAAAAACTCCTCATCCAGAACATTCCCTATTGATCCCACACCTTCCCAATGCCTCCCACTCACATCACTTTGAGGAAGATTTTAACTCACTTAACCACAAAAGTTTTCACCATCATTGTAAAGCCCTAGTTATATAATTGCTTTGACAGTCATTTCTGAAGATTATTATATATTTCGTGTGATATTTTAATATGGTGAAAATATTCCTTGTTAAGATTTTTTTCAAAAGAAACATTGACCATTAATAGTCAAATCATAGTGTGAAAGCAGGTGAGCTGGTTCTACTCTTTTTTTTTTTTTTTTTTTTTTTTTTTTTTTACATTTCCTGGTGTTTTGTGGTATAGAGCATAACACATCGACCCTGTAACCCATATAGATAGATAGGTGGACTAGGCATGTTTTAACAAGAAACTTTTTTGTTAAGCTTGCATGCAATTGCCCCTCCCTGTTGCACATTCCCTGTCACTAGAGGAGTTATGGCTGATTTAAGATACACTCGTAAACCCTTTTTTGGCACTTTTCTTAAATTTGAGCTCTTGAGATGGGAAAATATGACTTATGAAATGGAACGTGCTCTTTACAACAGAATATTAAAATGAGGTGATAGGCACACACACACACAAAATCAGACCATCACCCCGGTGAGACAAAACCGCGACGAGTCAGTGAAGAGCACTTTTTGCCAGTCCTGTCTGGTCCAGTGACGGTAGGTTTGTGCTCATAGTCGACATTGCTGCCAGTGATGTAAGGCAGGTCCTCACCAGACAACAGGCCAACAAGCCCTCAGTCCAGCCTCTCTCAGCCTATTGCGGACAGTCTGAGCACTGATGGAGTGATTGTGCGTTCCTGGTGTAACTCAGGCAGTTGTTGTTGCCATCACTCCCGCAGGTGTGATGTTTGGATATACCAATCCTGTGCAGGTGTTGTTACACGTGGTCTGCCACTGCGAGGTCAATCAGCTGTCCGTCCTGTCTCCCCGAAGCGCTGACTTTAGCGTCTCATAGTACAGACAATGCAATTTATTGCCCTGGCCACATCTGCAGTTCTCATGCCTCCTTGCAGCATGCCTAAGGCACATTTACGCAGATGAGCAGGGACCCAGTAGAAAGGCCTCTTTAGTGTCCTAAGTTTTCAGAACTGTGACCTTAATTGCCTACCGCCTGTACCTGTTAGTGTCCTAACGACTGTTCCACAGGTGCATGTTTATTAATTGTTTATGGTTCATTGAACAAGCATGGGAAACCGTGTTTAAACACTTTACAATAAAGATCTGAAGTTAGTGATTTTTAGGAAGTACCTTTGAATTCATATTTTTTTTGCTGAGTTTATATATCTCACAAACAGTTGAAGTTGGAAGTATACATACACCTTAGCCAAATACATTTAAACTCAGTTTCACAATTCCTGACATTCAATCAGAGTAAAAATTCCCTGTCTTGGGTCAGTTAGGATCACCACTTTATTTTAAGAATGTCAGAATAGTAGTAGAGAGAATGATTTATTTCAGCTTTTGTTTCTTTCATCACATTCCCAGTGGGTCAGAAGTTTACATTGCTTAATAACTTGGGTCAAACCCTTTCAGGTAGCCTTCCACAAGCTTCCCACAATAAGTTGGGTGAATTTTGGCCAATTCCTCCTGACAGAGCTGGTGTAACTGAGTCAGGTTTGTAGGCCTCCTTGCTTGCACACACTTTTTAAGTTCTGCCCACAAATGTTCTATAGGACTGAGGTCAGGGTATGTGATGGCAACTCCAGTAACTTGACTTTGTTGTCCTTAAGCCATTTTGCCACAACTTTGGAAGTATGCTTGGGGTAATTGTCCATTTGGAAGACCCATTTGCGAACAAGCTTTAACTTCCTGACTGATGTCTTGAGTTGCTTCAACATATCCACATCATTTTCCTACCTCATGATGCCTTCTATTTTGTGAAGTGCACCAGTCCCTCCTGCAGCAAAGCACCCCCACAACATGATTCTGCTACCCCTGTGCTTCACGGTTGGGATGCTGTTCTTCAGATTGCAAGCCTCCCCCTTTTCCCTCCAAACATAACAATGGTCATTATGGCCAAACAGTTCCATTTTTGTTTCATCAGACCAGAGGACATTTCTCCAAAAAGTATGATCTTTGTCCCCATGTGCAGTTGCAAACCGTAGTCTGGATTTTTTTATAGCAGTTTTGGAGCTGTGGCTTCTTCCTTGCTGAGCGGCCTTGTGTCGATATAGGACTCGTTTTTACTGTGGATGTAGATACTTTTGTACCTGTTTCCTCCAGTATCTTCACAAGGTCTTTCGCTGTTGTTCTGGGATTGATTTGCACACCAAAGTACGTTCATCTCTAGGAGACAGAACGTGTCTCCTTCCTGAGCGGTATGACGGCTGCGTGGTATCATGGTGTTTATACTTGCGTACTATTGTTTGTACAGATGAACGTGGTACCTTCATCCTTGCTCCCGAGGATCAACACGACTTGTGCAGGTCTTGGCTGATTTCTTTTGATTTCCCCATGATGTCAAGCAACGAGGCACTGAGGTTGAAGGTAGGCCATGAAATACATCCACAGGTACACCTCCAATTGATTCATATTATGTCAATTAGCCTATCAGAAGCTCCTAAAGCCATCACATTTTCTGGAATTTTCCAAGCTGTTTAAAGGCACAGTCAACTTGGTCTGACCCACTGGAATTGTGATAGTGAATTATAAGTGAAATAATCTGTCTGTAAACAATTGTTGGAAAAATGACTTGTGTCATGCACAAAGTAGATGTCCTAACAGACTTGCCAAAACTATAGTTTGTTAACAAGAATATGTGGAGTTTTTGAAAAACAAGTTAACTGTATACATACTTCAACTATATACACACACACCATTCAAAAGTTAGGGGTCACTTGTCCTCGTTTTTGAAAGAAAAGCACATTTTTTGTCCATTAAAATAACATGAAACTGATCAAAAATACAGTGTAGACATTGTTAATGTTGTAAATGACTATTGTAGCTGGAAACTGCAGATTTGTTCATGGAATATCTACATAGGCGTACAGAGGACCATTATACGCAAACCATCACTCCTGTGTTCCAATGGCACATTGTGTTAGTTAATCCAAGTTTATCATTTAAAAAATAATATTTGATCATTAAAAAAACCTTTTGCAATTATGTTAGCACAGCTGAATACTTGTGCTGATTAACGAAGCAATAAAACTGGCCTTCTTTAGACTAGTTGAGTATCTGGAGCCTCAGCATTTCTGGGTTTGATTACAGACTCAAAATGGCCAGAAACAAACTGCTTCCTTCTGAAACTCATCAGGCTATTCTTGTTCTGAGAAATGAAGCCTATACCATGCGAGAAGTTGCTAAGAAGCTGAAGATCTCGTACAACTCCCTTCACAGAACAGCCCAAACTGGCTCTAACCAGAATTGAAAGAGGAGTGGGAGGCCGCAGTGCACAACTGAGCAAGAAGAAAAGTACATTAGAGCACCTAGTTTGAGAAACAGATGCCTCCCAAGTCCTCAACTGGCAGCTTCATTAAATAGTACCCACAAAACACCAGTCTGAACGTCAACAGTGAAGAGGCGACTCTGGGATGTTGGCCTTCTATGCAGAATTCCTATGTCCAGTGGCTGTGTTAATATTTTATTCTTATTGACCAGTCTGATATGGCTTTTTCTTTGCAACTTTGTCTAGAGAATTAGTGGATTTGGCTATTTCAGCCACACCCATTGCTGACAGGTGTATAAAATCGAGCCAACAGGCGTGCAATCTCCATAGACAAACATTGGCAGTAGAATGGCCTTACGAAAAAACTCAGTGACTTCCAACGTGGCACCGACATCGGATGCCATATTAAAATCTCAGTTTTTCCCTACTAGAGCTGCACTGGTCAATTGTTAGTGCTGTTATTGTTAAGTAGAAAAGTCTAAGAACGATACAGGCTCAACCGCGAAGTGGTAGGGCACACAAGCTCACAGAACGGGACCGCCGAGTGCTGAAGCATGTAACAATCGCAACCGAGTTCCAAAGTCCATCTGGAAGCAACGTCACCGCAAGAACTGTTCATCAGGAGCTTCATGAAATGGGTTTCCATGGCCGAGCCTATGATCACCATGCGTAATGCCAAGCATCGGCTGGAGTGGTGTAAAGATCGCCGCCATTAGACTCTGGAGCAGTGGAAACGCGTTCTCTGAAGTGACGAATCACGCTTCACCATCTGGCAGTCCAATGGACAAATCTGGGTTTGGCAGATGCCAGGAGAATGCTACCTGCCCAAATGCATAGTGCCAACTGTATAGTTCGGTGGAAGAGGAATAATGGTCTGGGGCTGTTTTTCATGGGTCGGGCGAGGCCCCTTGTTCCAGTGAAGGGAAATCTTAATGTTACAGCATTCAATGACATTCTAGACAATTCTGTGCTTCCCCAAACTGTTGCCACAAAGTCGGAAGGCCCCTTCCTGTTTCAGCATGACCATTCCCCTGTGCACAAAGCGAGGTCCATACAGTAATGGTTTGTCGAGATCGGTGTGGAAGAACTTGACTGGCCTGCACAGAGCCCTGACCTCAACCCCATCGAACACATTTTGGATGAATTGGAATGCAGACTGCAAGCTAGGCCTAATCGCCCAAAGTCAGTGCCCGACCTCACTAATGCTCTTGTGGCTGAATGGAATCAAGTCCAGCAGTAATGTTCCTACATCAGTGGAAAGCCTCCCCAGAACAGTAGAGCCTGTTAGACAGCTTCAAGTTCCTCCAAAATCACTAAACTTAAAACGGTCCAAAGACATACACACAGTCGTGAAGGCGCGACAGTGCCTCTCCCCTCAGGAGGTTGCAAAAGTTATAACACATTGTTATTGAATATTGCATTATTGGGTTTAGAGTTTGCAATAAAGGCATTTTACTGTACTTGTGCATGTGACATTAAAAGGACAAGCCAAGTTAAAATTTATTCAAAAGTTTTAAAAAATGCTCTACCAAAAAACTACAGTACCACCACAGCAATGAGGAAAAGCCTGTTACTTGTGACATTGTATCCAAAAAACTCCACCAATCCTAAAAAGTGTTTGCATTTCGCATTGCTTCCATCCCAGTTCATGACAAACAAACAAAGTCTGAACACTCCGTTCCACTGCCGGTACAGTATGTTTGCTAGCTTTCTTTGAGTAAGACAGCACTTAGTGTGTGAGGCACTTAGCGGGTGAGGTGGGCCAGGTTGGTAAGTGGTAAGTCTTATCTAAAGCAAGTGAACAGGCTCCAGAGCTCCCTATACAGTCAGTAGCACCACTTCCCAGAAACACAGTGCAGGCCACGCTGCCAAGATTGCATCTGTGCCCCCCAATTCTCATACCATCATCTATTTCTCTCTCACAACAGACACATCTTCATTTAGCAGAGAGATTGGCGTGTGCAAACACACAATGACTCTTGCCTCTTACGGGTTAACCAAATGGGTTGCGTCACCACGAGGGCAGATGCCCAACACTTTGAGTCAGTCTAACTGAAGGAAACACAATTATATTAAGAGGAACCATTTTCTAGGAAGTATACATATTAAATCAAAACAGGAGCATTATGAGCTTTTCACACTATCGCACCAAAAAGGGTAGCCCCTACCCGTGTCACCAGCGGGCCTGTAGGCAGACAGACCTCTCCACTGATAATTTATATGCTTCATTAAATAGTACCCGCAAAACACCAGTCTCAATGTCAACAGTGAAGAGGTGACTCCGGGATGCTGGCCTTCTAGGCAGGGTTCCTCTGTCCAGTGTTTGTGTTCCTTTGCCCAGTGTCTGTGTTCCTTTGCCCATCCTAATCTTATCTTTTTATTGTCCAATCTGAGAAATGGCTTTTTCTTTGAAACTTTGACTAGAAGGCCAGCATCCTGGAGACGCCTCTTCACTGTTGACGTTAAAACTGGTGTTCTGCGGGTACTATTTAATGAAGCTGCCAGTTGAGGACTTGTGAGGCGTCGGTTTCTCAAACTAGACACTAATGTACTTTTCCTCTTGCTCAGTTGTGCCCCGGGGCCTCCCACTCTTTCTATTCTGGTTAGAGCCAGTTTGCATGGTTCTGTGAAGGGAGTAGTACACAGCGCTGTACGAGATCTTCAGTTTCTTGGAAACTTCTCGCATGGAATAGCCTTCATTTCTCAGAACAAGAATAGACTGACGAGCTTCAGAAGAAAATTGTTTGTTTCGAGACATTTTGAGCCTGTAATCGAACCCACAAATGCTGATGCTCCAGATACTCAACTAGTCTAAAGGCGGCCAGATTTATTGCTTTTTAAAAATCGGCACAACAGTTTTCAGCTGTGCTAACATAATTGCAAAAGGGTTTTCTAATGATCAATTGGCCTTTTAAAATGATAAACTTGGATGAGCCAACAGAACGTGCCATTGGAACACAGGAGTGATGGTTGCTGATAATGGACCTCTGTACGCCTATGTAGATATTCAATTATAAAATCAGCCGTTTCCAGCTACATATGTCATTTACAACATTAATGTCTACACTGCATTTCTGATCAATTTCATGTTTGGTCAAGATATGGCCAAAAACCGTACACACAGTCTAACATCTTCCATTCACTGCTACAAATTAATCTATTACCAAATGGAGCGACTGATGGTAATCCACTATGGATAATATACAGCTTCTGTAGTGACAATCACACCTTTTATATCCACGCCTTGAAGTACCCATGCAACCATGGGGCTTTTCAAATTAAAATGTTCCACTTCCGGTGAACTTTGAATAAACTAATGAAACAGGGTACAGCCAGCCAGCACCTGCCAACACATCTCTGTTACCATGGCAGGTGTTAGCCCTCAGTGTGAAGTGCCGACTGCCGGGAACACCAGCCCCTCGGGTAACCAAGTTCAGAAAACACGCTATGCCCACACCACTCAGAGCAGACAGGGAGAACATATCACTGGCTGTTTCATGTTTACACATCCCTTTCTACTTGTCAAATAGGACACACCAGCAGCAATCTCCATCTGTGGCAGCGGTGCTCTGAGGTAGCAGAAGGGTGAAGTAGAGGAGTTTCCTCCATGCTGCGGAAAGTCAGTGGTCTCGGTTAAGTCGTCGCTCTCCTTTACTTTTTGCTCTGTTACATTGGGTGTTCTGGCTTTTCTTTGGCAAAGTCGTACATATTTCTGGAGAGGAGGGAGAAGTGAGCACACACACACACACATTTCCAGGGGTCATTAAGGGACACCATATGATGTGGAATGTGTGCCGAGGTTGGGGCTGGGGAAATGGGAACGGTGTGTTTTATGGGAGCAGATAGAACTTCCCTACTCCCAAACCAGCATGGACTTGCTGCCTGAGGAGGACAAATGCCAAAAAGAAGAAATATTGTGTGCGATAACAATAGCGATGTTGAGAGAGGGGAGAGTAAGCAAGTGAGGCCAAGAGAGGTAAAAGAAGTCAAGTAAAAGGGGATATCAATGACCAAGAGAGAGTTAACAGACCATGACCAAGTGTGAGGAGAGATGGGAGACAAGGAGATTTCTAAAATAGCATTTCCCAGCCGTGACCAAAGGGATATGCCATCTTATTATAATGTCAGCTCCATGGCCCTCTGCTGTGAGAGCAATCCCAGGTGAAATAAGCTAATCTTGGTTGTTCATAGTGGAACAACTTATTTCATCAGCGCTTTAGTGACCTTAAAATGAGCCTGAGAAGAAGTCTTTATAAAAAAAAATAATCTTTGAACCCACTGACTTAAGGCAATGAGGACACAACGAAATTAAACAGTACATGAACTCTGCCGTCCGGATACTAAAGAATTGAGTATGAAGCCTCCAAGATGCCTAGCGCACGGACTAGGGCCGGGGTACAAAACGCCTTTCTAAGTCTCACTGTGAAATCAAACCAATACATACGTTTACCGTGAATTTCATCAGATGCATTTTATAGTGGACCTGCGCGCATGGAGCTTGGAACCTCAAAGCATAAGCCCGAGCCACATCTTGATCATGTTAGCTAGTTTCTTTGCTTTGGAAAGACCCAGTCTGGAAGGGTATTGTGTGTCATGAGGACAAAGCAGTCAAAATAGCTATATTTCAATGGAGAGAGCTGAAGGTATGGGTGGAAAGTATTAAGAGGTTCATTGTAGGGAGAGGGCCTGAGCTCCTCAAGGTCTTCCAGCTCCCAGGCCTTTTGGCTGACGGGTCTGGTTTGTGCGGCATGGGAAGAGCCATCTCCAAATCACTGCTAACTGAGCCACCGCTCTATTACTGACTGCACACCCTCAAAAGGCGGTTTCACACTGACCAGATCGGAGTCTGACCAGGTCTGGAAAATGGCTCTGAATCACTGACTAGGCACTAATACGAATCTGGACTAAGTATTGAATATGGACAATGAGCTGTACAATGTGGTAGAAATGTCGGATCAAAATTAGATTGTACAAAAGCCAGCTCAAGAGCATTTAAGATGTAGCCAACTCAAAACAACAAGACTGAAGGTCTGTCAAAGAGGATGATATGGGTTTTTAAATAAATTACCACACTGGCTTTTGACCCAGGAGCAAGAGAGAGGGAGACTTTCCACATTATATCATTTGAGCCTGTGGGTCTGGCAGGGCCAAACCAGTCATTTTGTTTATCCCTTAAATGAACGACTATTACATTTACTGGACTGCCGCAGACAGCGGGACAAAATACAGTTTCTCTCCATTTCTACAGCAATTTCTGTCTATTCCCTTTGTCAACAAGAGACTTGACTGTATATTTAGATCCCTGTGTCGCCGCCGGTTACCACCGGGGTGGATGGCTCCGGATGGAGGGAACAGGAAACCCAGAGCTATCGTGTTAATGATCACATGTACTAAGAGACACACACGGACACTCCTCTATAAAGACCCACCAGGCTCAAAGAGATAAGAACTGATTGAACTGACTCATATGGACATCGTGGTCAATCTGGGCATGGATGTCCGCTGTTGAAAGACGCCGAGGAGAGACGCAGGAGCCGACTGTGACTCATAGATGTATATGAAGTCCTAATTGAATGTGCGTCCGTGTTTGGATGTGCGTCCATAGACCAACAAGCTGAGCGTGTGTGTACACACACTCCGTCTGCTCATGAGCCTCTCACCCATTTAATGCAAGCCGATGTGAAAGCACGTAGGTATTCCTGGAAACGCTGGAGATCAAGCGAACAACCACTGAATTAAAAAGCAGACTGAATTCTTTCTGACATGTACTTGAAGCCAAGAACAGCACTGACAATCAAAATCAATGGATCAGAGAATAATACTATTTACTAGCCTCTGATGGTTCCAATTGTGCCATTTCCCCCCCCTTACCTCAGCATATAGACTGGCACATAATGAATCCTAGGAAGTCACAACGGAGAAAGCCAACTCAGATGGAACAGGATGAAGATTGAGGTCACAATGCTCTGAGAGTTATTCCTCGGAGCAATCCTTTCATGAAATGTCACATCGCCCCTTTAGTAGCAAAAGATCTAAGGCGAGAGAGGGCTGTGTGACTTGTGTAATTCTGGCCACAGTCGTCCCCTGTAAATCTAAAATAGCTGGTCTGTCAGAGAGCTCAGTAGTAGGGTGAGTCAAGAGAAGGGGAGAAGAGGTTTGTTACAATTGTGCCCCAAACAAACACTTGTAGGGCCGGCTGACCCTGAAACAATATACAAAACAATGCTAAATGTAAATGCATGTGGACATTCCTGCCATAGCTGCCTTGCGTGAATGCCCCAGTGTCTGTAAAAGGCTCAGCAGTAGTTATAGCCACAGAGCCAGGGCAGGCAGGCAGGGCTCACTCTGTCAGTCTGCATTCAGAGTGACCAGGGGCACCAAGGTTTGACCTCACTCTCCACCTAACCTTTGAATATAGGGCCTACTTTAGGATTGGAAGTGGAGGATTCTGGGTAGTCAGAGAGTTGACAGAAAGAGTAGTGTAAGCACACATAAGGGGTCTGTTGCACAGAGATTAAGCAGGGACCTGGACTAGATTGTATTTTTAGGTAGGATGAATGATAATTTAGTTTTGTAGACATATTCCTGGACAGCAGTTCATATGATTTAAAAAGGTTCCACTCAGACTCGATAGTCCTGGCCTGATGTCTGAAATCCCAGTTACGTCAATGCTAATGAAATAACATTTTTAGTTCTCTGTTACTCTTGGATTTATTCAATATGGGTTAGTAAAACCAACCATAAAAGTGAAATATTTTCCCTATCGTTAGGCAGCTATGCCCCCCTAAATTGCTGTGCAATAAGAATACAATCAGCTTGCCCTTCAAATGCAGATATGGAAAGGTAGACTCGTTTCAAAGGCAACCTTCATGTGCTATACATTGTAGCGCCCAAGGGAACCTACACTGGTCAAAACCTGTAATTCAACCGCTCAGCAGCCAGCACTTCCCAACGAAGATGACAGGAGTATATAACAAAAATAATCCATTATTTCACTCAGTGGATGAATACTTGTGTCTAGTCTTCACACCAAGACACACACACAATCATCGTAGAGGCAGACCATTGGCCACAGGTGGTGTTACGGCTTTCTAGGTGGGAAGGAGAGTCGGACCAAAATGCGGCGTGTAGATTACGATCCATGTTTAATAAACAAACGTATAACACGAATCAATATACAAACACTACAAAACAAAGAACGTAACGAAAACCGAAACAGCCTATACTGGTGTAAATAAACACAGAACAAGGACAATCACCCACGAAACACTCAAAGAATATGGCTGCCTAAATATGGTTCCCAATCAGAGACAACGATAAACACCTGCCTCTGATTGAGAACCACTTCAGACAGCCATAGACTTAACTAGAACACCCCACTAAGCTACAATCCCAATACAAACACACCACATACAAAAACCCACACCCTGGCCTGACCAAATAAATGAAGACAAACACAAAATACTTTGACCAGGGCGTGACAGGTGGGAAATTAAGTATACATTCAGTCAGGGGTGACCATTTGCAATGATGATACTGAAACATGGGGCATTTGTTTTATTGTGAGTTGTGACCAAAACAGGCACTGCTAAGACGGACAACATTTTAAAAACACAG
Source organism: Oncorhynchus masou masou (assembly GCF_036934945.1). Classification (NCBI taxonomy): domain Eukaryota; kingdom Metazoa; phylum Chordata; class Actinopteri; order Salmoniformes; family Salmonidae; genus Oncorhynchus; species Oncorhynchus masou. The sequence goes on along the minus strand of NC_088241.1, from coordinate 28,544,250 downwards.
TACTTCAGCATAGCCATTTCTGGGTAACGGAACCCCATTTCCCTGTCCACTAACCCACCTTTCGTGCAAAAAAGGAGACAATATTCTATTTCATGTCAGGGTTGTTTTCATTAGCTGGCCCCACTGTCTGAAAACATAATTTTTACAGAGACCCGCATTTGTTCCTAATTTGACATCTGGAACATAAAGTTCTTTATGCTTCAGATTTATTAAAAGATAAAACAAAATATTTTAACGTTGCATTCATGACAAAAATCGGGTACAAAGAACATGGGGATTATTTCGCCTGTGGTTAATTCATCCTCTCCAGTTAATTGCATGAATAAAAGGTTCTCTACTCAACCACAACCTTCAAATAATGCCACATGGGTCACATAGGGCAAGACACCGAGGATGAGAGACAACAACACATTCCCAGGCAGTGTTTTCGGCATTTGAATTTTATGGCTATAGGACTGAGTGAGGACATAATTCAGGAGAAAACAGAAGACTACGTAATAAGAGAACGAGGAGATAGGAGGCTATAAACTGACAAGGAAAGGGGAAATGTAAAAAAGGTGTGAGGACAGATAATCCACAACACGTTTAGCTGAAGGAGAGGAGAGAAAACAGTGGGGAGGAAGACAAGTGTTGTTGGCAAGGTGGAGACGGCGGCCTTGCCACCGAGAACCATAAGCGGTATATAAAACACACTATTCAATTTCATAGAGCCGGTTTAATGGAGCGGCCAATGCTGAAAATCACCCCGTTTATTTGAGAAAATTGTCTCTGAACAAACAGCCCATAACAGACTGTTGCTCACTTCATTTGAAGCGCCCGTGGTGCCAAGAAAATAATAATATATGCCACCGATTCCAATTGGGCTCCCTATTAAATTACCGGCCTGTGACCACAATTTTCATCTTGTGCCTTAACTGTCAGTTATAAGATTTACTTGGCAGCGCCAGGCCTCGCAGAGCTTACCAACTGTGTCATGTGCTTCACCAGAGGGACTTTCAAATTGCATGATAAAACAGGCAATATAAAAATCAATCCGGTATCGAGTCACCAGCGGCTTGCCACGTCCACAACAAAACAGTATGTGGCACGTTTGAAGTGGGCCATTTAAAATGCATGGCATTGGCACATCTCGGGAGGTGCCAAAATACAGTGCCTTCAGAAAGTATTCATACTGCTTGACTTATTCCACATTTTGTTGTGTTAGATCTATCTATAGATATTATTATTTATTTCCGCCCCTCACCCATCTGCACACAATGCCCCATAACGACAGTGAAAACATGTTGTTTTCAGACATTTTTGCAAAGGTATTAAAGATGACATACAGAAATCTCATTTACATAAGTATTCACATCCCTGAGTCAATACTTTGTCTAAGCACCTTTGGCAGTGATTACAGCTGTAAGTCTTTCTAGGTAAGACTCAAAGAGCTTTTCACACCTGGATTGTGCAACATTTGCCCATTATTGGTTGTTGATCATTGCTAGCGACATTTTCAGGTCTTGCCATTGATTTTTTTCCCCTCTAGGATTTTGCCAGTGCTCAGCTCTATTCCGTACATTTTTTCTCCTGAAGAACTCCCCAACGATTACAGGCATACCCATAACATGATGCAGCCACCACTGTATTTGAAAATATGGAGTGGTACTCAGTAATTTGTTATATTGGATTTACCCCAAACATAACACTTTGTATACAGGACAAAAAGTGAATTGCATTGCCACATGTTTTTGCAGTATTACTTAAGTGCCTTGTTGCAAACAGGATGCATGTTCTGGAATATTTGTATTCTGTACAGGCATTCTTTTCCCTCTGCCAATTAGGTTAGTATTGTGAAGTAACTACAATGTTGAGTCATCTTCATTTTTCTCCTATCACAGCCATTAAACTCCATAACTGTTTTAAAGTCATCATTGGCCTTATTGTGAAATCCCTGAATGGTTTCCTTCCTCTCAGGCAACTGAGTAAGGAAGGAGGCCTTTACATTTGTAGTGACTGGGTGTATTAATATGCCATCCAAAGTGTAATTAATAACTTCACCCTGCTCAAAGGGATATTCAATGTCTGCTTCTTTTTTTACCCATCTACCAACAGGTACCCTTCTTTGCAAGGCATTGGAAAACCTCCCTAGTCTGTGGTTGAATCTGTGCTTGAAATTCACTGCTCGACTGAGGGACCTTACAGATAATTGTATGTGTGGGGTACAGAGATGAGGTAGTCATTAAAAAATGTTTAATGTCCATGCAACTTATCAAGGGACTTGTTAGCAAATCTTTACTCCTGAAATGATTTAGGTTTGCCATAACAAATGGGCTGAATACATTTCAGCTTTCATTGTTTTATTAATTTGTTCATTTTTTTTTTATTAACTTAATTCTACTTTAACATTCTGGGCTATTGTGTTTAGGCCATTGACAAAAAAAACAAAAATTCAGACTGTAACAACAAAATATGGAAAAGGTCAAGGGGTGTAAATACTTTCTGAAGGCACTGCATGTGGACAAAATATACAGGCCTCGCTTACCTCCTTTCCCCCCATTCCTCTAGGCTTGAATGGACCATAACTTTAAACTCAAGACATCATTAGAATACTTTGAAAGGCTAACAAAACAGTTTCTCTCCTCCATTACATAATAACACGAGTGAGTGCTACGGTTACTTTAATCGCGCGGCAAAGTAGAAATACAGCCCTAATGAAATCATACCAGCTGTGGGAGAATAAAGTTGGAATTCAATCAATCAGGAACGGCAGAAACTGCACTATAGAGAAAAATATCATGGTTTCTGTGCCACATTGAAGGGAAATTTAAGTGTTAAATTACACAGTCTACTGCAGGGATCATCAATTATACTGAACAAAAATATAAAAACGCAACATGCAACAATTTCAAAGATTTTACCGAGTTACAGTTCAAATATGGAAATCAGTCAATTGAAATAAATGAATTAGGCACTAATCTATGGCTTTCACATGACTGGGCAGCGGTGCAGCCATTGTTGTGCCTGGGAGGGGATAGGCCCACCCACTGGGGAGCCAGGCCCAGCCAATCAACAAGAGTTTTATTAGACAGAAATAATCCTCAGCCATGTTTTTTGTTCCTCCTGAGGAAGTCTGACCAGAGACCACTATGATGACACACCAAATGTGTTTGAGGGATCGCGGGAAAAGAGCAGGAAAAGGATTTTGTAGCCTACTGTCCAAGCCATGTCTTCCAATAGTGCAACCGCTGTCGGCATCCAAAGATTATCCAAACAAAATAAAAACGCTAAGGGCAAGGACAACAGCAATGATGTAGCCTAAGGGCTACATATTATTGATATCTACATAGCGCATTGATGTAAATCACACTGCTGCCCTCTCATTTAGCCATTTGCACCTTACTTATTGTGGCAATTGTGGATGGCTGTTCACAATTGGATATGTATAACTCAAATGGTTGAATTGAAGAAGTTTAAGCTGCATATCAATTTTTGAGGCCAGTGGACAGCCTGTGAAAAATGCGCTCTTGCCTCAGCTGCATAGTGCGGGTCCCAGCCTATGGAATAAAAAAGTTGAAAAGATTTGGCATGGGATCTCAGATCCGCAAAACCTTGTACAGCTGCACCACTGAGAGCATCTTGACTGGCTTCATTACCGCTTGGTATGGCAACTGCTTGGCATCCAACCGCACGGCGCTACAGAGGGTAGTGCGTATGACCCAGTACATCACTGGGGCCAGGCTCCCTGCCATCCAGGACCTCTATACCAGGCGGTGTGAGAAGGCCCTATACATTTTCAAAGACTCCAGCCGCTCAAGACAGACTTTTCTCTCTGCTACCGCATGGCAAGTGGCACCGATGCACCAAGTCTGGAACCAACAGGACCCTAAACAACTTCTACCCCAAGCCATAATACTAAGCACTAGTTAACCAAATAGCTGAACGGACCCGATTTGACCATCTTTCGCACTAACTGTTTTGACTCATTACATATGCTGCTGCTACCAGCGTTTATTAATTATCCTGCTGCCTAGACACTTTACCCCTACCTATATGTACATATTAACCTTGGAACCCCTGCACATCTACTCAGTACTGTTACCCTGTTTATTTAAGTTTATATACGTTATTATTACTCATTGTGCATTTATTCCTTGTGCTATAATCGTTTCTATATTTTTCTCTGCATTGTTGGGAAGGGCCTGTAAGTAAGCATTTCACAGTTAGTCTACAAAGGTTGTTTACAAAGCATGTGACAAATACAATTTTATTTTGATGTTTGAGGGAGTCATGTCTAGTGTCTTAAGGGGAAAACAATCTAAAAGTAACTGAAAGTAATCAGATTATGTTACTGAGTTTGGGTAATCCAAAAGTTAAGGCTAATAATTTTGGACAAGTAACTAAAGTATTACATTTAGAAAGTAACCTACCCAGCCCTGAGTGTGTGTGTGTGTGTGTGTGTAAATTTATATAACCTATCATGCGTCTTACCTTGCAAACAGTCTCAGTGTCCCAAGGCAAGATGGTCTGTAGATCTATGAGTTCGCAGGACACACCCAGCTTCTCCTGAGCCATGTTGGCCACTTCCCTCAGCACATGGATCTGCAAGGCAGGAGTCAGCGATCAAGGCCATGTATTCCATTCTAATCCAGAATGGATTTTAGAACACTTCATAATAACATCAAGAGCCCCTTTTAGAGTCAGCAGAAAACCACTGCACAGCACCCCTTATTAACTTTCAAGTCAGTTTGGACTAACGGAGAAAGTGTGCCTGTGAATCACCGGCAATCTAACAGCAGGACATACTGGCTCCATCGTTATCCCTAAACTGTGCATCAGGGCTTTGAGTTAGTTTATGAATGTGTGTGAGGGTTAATGAATAAAATCTATTAATGTTTGGGTCTTGAGTGATAGTCATGAGTCATAAATCAGACAGGCAATTGATAAAAGAAAAGAACACAGCAATCTACAGGCTTCTAGCCCATATAGACACGAGTCTACAATAGGCATATTAAAAAGATAAATATTCTATTCTGGTGTTAGTCAACCTTGCGAGAGATGACTACTAATATACTGAATATTGTTGAAGCAATGATATAGCCGAGTACTTCTGTCAAGATATGAACAGGTTTAAAGTGCGCAAGAAAATGCCAACGGTCCTCTGAAACTTCACAATATAACAGTAGGGATTTCCACGACTGGCAAAATGAACCCCTCTGTTATGCTCATTAGCAGGCCTTCACGGCAGGATCCAGGCGCGGTTTCGACCGCTCCACTTGTTTGGAGTTGTTTTCTTTTCACTCGTCCATGGAGTGCTGATGGATTACCGGAGTAATGGGGTGGCATTTTAAAAAGCCCCGATTTCCACTACTTGGTGGATTTTTCATCTTTGCAAAATGACGGCTTTGAAGGAGTTGATTTCCCAGTTATTCCAGGCCCTCAGGCTTAGACCCCCTCTGCTCATCAGCTGTACCTACATTAGTCTCCTTCTCTGGGTGGGTTAAGCCCTTTAAGTGGGCTAGCGTAATCTTTGTAAGGGGCAACGACACCAAGAGCGCTATAGAGACCATAATCCTCTACTGAGGAAAATAAATCAGGGGGACAGGAGTTGAAGACAACGGAAGGCCTTGTGTAGACGTGGACTGTTAACACTGTGGAGCAGCATCGGTCCAACGGAGACGTCAGTGTAGACACGATAAACCACCAACCCCTGGTGAGAAAGCCCCTGTTGAGAGGCGTGGGCTTGTGATGGAGCTAGGAGGTAATCCATGGCTCGTCCGTGTCGGCTTAAAAATGTCAAAGACCCCAGATGTAATGCGGATGTTCCTACTCTGCCCGCCTCCATACCACAAACAATGACTTCTGGCTAAGGTCATGACTCATGCACAGTTATAAATAGATATATAGCTCCATCTCCTCAATGGCTCGAGTACGTAGAATCAACCCATGGCTCCTTTTTCCACGTCTCACCTGTGTTCCCCACGCGACCAGAGTGACGTCACTTCCTTCCTGTATTACCTCGGCCTGCGAAAGTGAGATGGTGTAGGCCTCTGTAGGGACCTGCTCCACTGCAAAGCAAACAAAGAAAAAACAAAACACGACCTCTATCTCAATTGTTTCAAAACCTGTACTCTCATCTCCTCCCCTTCATCCGCACTGATTGTAAATTAGTTGACAGGTGAAACCCTATGGTGGAAGCTAATCTTGCAGATCAGTGCAGTGAAGGAGAATATATATTTTTTTTAGAACAAGCCCAAGTATCTTATCAGTACGGCCAGCATGACCTGGTGCACATACGCAACTACAGTACTACACATGCTAGGAATATAATTGGGGGTCAAAATCCGAACACACATTAATCACTCTGTTATGGCCAACTGTGGTTGCTCTGTCAAACGATGGTCCATAACCACCCGTAGAGCTCAATGATGGAGTGGATGACAAGAAGGGAAATAACTGGCACACTCACAAATGAAAGCCTACAATCTGTGCTTCCAGTTAGGAACAAAGTCTCTGGCTCATTTGAGATGCTTTTCCCAGACCTCATCAATCACAAGGAGCCTTGTGTGCGCGCCTCTCTATGGTCCTCTGTTGCTATGTTTGTAGAGCATGACGCTTGCAACACCAGGGGTAGTGGGTTCGATTCCCGGGACCACAAATACCTAACATTTATGCACGCATGACTAAGTCGCTTTGGATAACAACGTCTGCCGAATGGCATATTATTATTAATAAGAAAATAAATCTATGCGCTAACAATATCTAGTAAACTACTATAGGCCAGTCACCCTGATCAATGTGGACAACAAAACATTTGCGGGACAGGATATAGTTCAAAATGTGTTCCACACACACAAGGGACATTATATTCATGCATCCGACCCTTTGGCACCCTATTTCTAGTCATCTTGGAGTTACTAAACACTTGGTGGCAAAAAAAACAACATGAGGCACCAACATAGCCTATTATGTAGTTATTTGGTAACAACATGACACAGGTCTTTGGCGCTCATCATACACAGCTTTGACCCTGACAAGCAAGATAAGACCTTCAGAAGGTGTGTGTGGGTGTTCAGTGGGGAGACTGGTGCTCTTTAAATATAAGTCTCTTGCAAGGTAACACATGAACTGCAACAGCCACTGGGTGTACTATTGATACTCGAGGGAGACATTACGGTTTCCGACTCTACTCTTCCTGGAACAGTCGGGATGACTTCCACCCATTCCCCCTCTAGAGGTTAAGAAACAGGCTGCCGACTTCAATTTCAAACGAGTCAAAAGAGTTACCTCTGGCAAGCCTTTTCCCAACCCAATCCTGAAGTCAGTGTGTGTGCTGGTACATGGTTCAAATGAGTCATAGATTCACCTGTAGGCCACATGGGACATTTATTTACAATTAAATGGCTTCCAAATTTAAGTGATGTCAGGGATGAGAGGCTGCTTATTTTGGTTAATCAGTATCTCTCAGAGCAAGTCATCTAATCCTCAGGGTTATTTAGAAAGACGTGGAATTGGAAAAAGAAAATGCACTCTTTTCAAAATACCAACTCCAATGATGGAATTTCAAATTATTTCTCTCTCGAAACATCTTGAGATACTTCTAATACGTAAGCATACAGTAAACTACTAAGTTAACCTTACACAGAAAGCCACAACAGGCATCAAGTAAAATCGCACCCCTGCCACCAACGAACAAAACAGTAAACTACTGTTGACTGGATTTAGGGATCTTTATATAGTGTAATTTCATCAACCTCCTCTGGTGTACATACCTTCCCCGTTTCAGACCATGACACAGCAGTCATTTTATAGTAGTAGTGACCGATCTTACTCAAGAAGACCAATGTCAGGCGGTGATTGCCTTTTTTCAGTCCCCAACTCACTTAAAGGAAGTCCACTCAACATCCAGCTGTGAGATCATAAGCTCACGTGACAATGGTAACGTATAACAGTCTTCATAAAAAAATATACTCTTAATATTGGGAATGTCTATCACTAACTAGCCTACATTTAACTACAGTCCTGATAAAGCCAGCGCTTGTGGTTCCATCCCCTCTGGCTTGGTAAGAAAAGAAAATGACTGTTTCAATGAAAAACATTACATGACATCATCTAAACAAGCATCGCTCAGAGGGATTAGGACCTGGCACGAGGTAGTGCTTTCCGCGCTTTTCGGAAATTTAAGTAATTCCCTAACTGCTACCAGTTCTGAGAGCCCTGTGGGAAACAGTCGAGGGATTGTTGACACCAAGTTCGGGGGGAAAAGGAACAAAATTGAGCCATTTCGCTATGGGGAAACATAGCTAGGAGATATTTTCAGAAAAGGAAAGGAGAGAAATATCCATTGGGTGGTATGCCATGGAACTATTTCAGTCAGACAAGAGTTACTTCTCAAAGAGACGCACCAAATCTCTCCCTCTCTGACGTGGTTTCATTAAGTCATAGACACTGTACACAATTTGGATCTGCATATCCCTCTGTATTTCCAAGTAACTGGATTTAGTCCATCTGAAAATGAAACAACAAACCTCACAGAAAGACCTAGGGTTTTGTTGAGGGATATATAAAACGGAGGTGCTATTCCATTCACATTTTGAGAGACAGACAGTAAGTGTCATGGCTCATATGATTTTTACTCTGCAGTGGGATAAAAAGGCTGCTCTTGACTTCCTGAGAAGCATCAAACACAATTTGACATCCAAAATAAAGATAAGGAGTGGAAAAATACATGTGGCAACTGCTTTTCTGTGCCAAGAACATTGCAAAACTGAAACATATCCTTGCAGGCCCTAAAGAGGCAGAATTCAACTTGATTGTTAAACTATATTACTGTGACTAACAGTTCACCTCACTATATTACTGTCAGACTAGAGCTGGGTTATCCCAAAAGGCTGCCCACAGGCCAAATTCGGCCAGCGGGTGATTTTATTTGTCCCCCCCCCCCCCTAGAGTCCTTATAGCATAAAATCTGTTTTTAAAAAATCACCAGGAAAATCAGCTAAAAGTTATTTTAATTTAATAAGTTCACTACTATTCCCACCCATTAATAGAGAGGCATATGTGATCATATCGCAATGTAATCAAGGTTTGAAATTATTGTTTTTGTCAAATACTATATCTGTTTGGGATTCTTGCGGTCAATAGTCAGTGTATACATTATTTATAAGTATGGTCCCTCTCTCTGACCATCCGCTCAAGGAAAAATCAACCCAGGGTTGAATGTAAATGGAGACACCTGCAGTTTACGCAATAATACACTTCAGACATGCATAGAAATGGCAGAGGTGCACAAAAAAATCAAAAATAAAAATAAATAAAATAAAATAAAAAAAGAGTCAACACTGCCACATATCCTATATTCTGCCATTTGGAAGCATACACTCACGCTAAGTTAATGACTACATTATAAACTGCACACTGATGACAGCATAGCTTTCCACATTTAGCAGAATGTTGCATAGTGTCACGAATTCCCTGACAGTGCCTCTTACTAGCACCTCACAACCCTTTCAAGTTGCACACTACACTCCCCATCCAACCAGGAGTGGTGCCTGAAAGTCTATGGGTACCATAAACTGACCTCTCAAACTCTCTCGGACCTGTGTGACCTGGCTCTTATTGGTTGCCAAGGAAGTAGCTATGGCAGTTGCTAGAGGGCCAAACACCCTTCTGACTCTCCAGGTCTCACACTACACAGTCTCCAAGCAATTGCAGAAAGGGGAGCAAGCTCCTACACCTCAGCCATGCCCAACAACTGGACTCCTCCATATCTCTGTGGACTTGTGGGATGGTGTGAGTGCACCAAGTGAGTTGTGACATCTGTATGTTGTTCTTCATAGTTAGTCGTATAACTGCTGCCTATTGTGCGTTGCTTCTCTGTTTACTTTGTTACGTAATCTAGGGTTGGCCGATGTCAACCTTTGTCCTATTGTGACTATGTAAATGATATACGATGGTATTGCTCCCTATTGGACCCCCCCCCGCAATAAAAAAATAACTCAGCTAAAACCACCATTGGGCTATGGCGCCAAATCACATGCTAAAACTGGACGAATCATGATGAAAGATAATATTGTTGAAAACCTGGGCAGAGAAATCAGGGAAATCTTTTCTAATATTAATTTATGGTGGAGCTTCATCGAGGAACCGGTTTGTTTGTGTGTGTGTGTGTGTCGCTTACCATGATGGAGCACAATTCCCCGAGCTGACAAGGTAAAAATCTCTGGTTCTGCCCCTGACCAAGGCAGTTAACCCACTGTTCCTAGGCCGTCATTGAAAATAATAATTTGTTCTTAACTGACTTGCCTAGTTACATAAAAAGGTCAAATACATTTTTTTTAAGTGTCAGTCACACAGGCTGTCTTGCCATATTAATTCTGTGAGCTGCTCCACACAACTACAAGTTGAGCACTGCATGCTCTTACTACCAGACAGATGATTATTCCGCTAGGCTGTGTGTGGCATGCATGTCATAAATAATCTAAATAATGACCTTACAGCTTCGGGAATTTGACAGTTGTTTGTTTTTTCATCAATTACATAGATTTAAAAAAGCATTATTACTACAATATTACACTCCAAGCGAAATCATTAAGCTCGAGGCCCTGGGTCTGAACCCTGCCCTGTGCAACATGGTCCTGGGCTTCCTGATTGGCAACCCCCAGGTGGCGAAAGAAGGAAATATCACCTCCACTCCGCTGATCCTCAACACTGGGGCCCCACAAGGGCGCATGCTCAGCCCCCTCCTGAACTACCTCTTCACCCATGACTGCGGGGCCAAACACGCCTCCAACTCAATCATCAAGTTATCAGACGACACAAGAGTAGTAGGCTTGATTACCAGCTATGACGAGACAGCCTGCATGGAGGTGGTGAGGGCTCTGGGAGTGCGGTACCTCAAAAACAACCTCTCACTCAACATCAACAAAACAAAGGAGATGATCGTGGACGACTTCTGGAAACAGCAGAGGGTGCACCCCCCTGTCTACATCAACAGGACCACAGCAGAGAAGTTGGAATTCTTCAAGTTCCTTGGCATACACAGACCTACTGAACTGGACCACCCACACAGACGGTGTGGTGAAGACGGTGCAACAGAGCCTCTTCAACCTCAGGAGGCTAAAGAAATTTGGCTTGTCACCTAAAATCCTCAAACTTTTACAGACACACGATTGAAAGCATCCTGTCGGGCTGTATCACCGCAAGGTTCTCCAGAGGGTAGTGCGGTCAGCCCAATGCATTACCGGGGGCAAACTACCCTACCCGCTATCATCCAGAAGGCAAGGTCAGTACAGGTGCATCAAAGCTGGGACAGCGAGAGTGAAAAACAGCTTCTACCTCAAGGCCATCAGACTGTTAAGCAGCCATTACTAGCACATTAGAGGCTGCTGCCTATAGGCATAGACTAGGAATCACTTTCCACTTTAAGGAATGGAACGCTAGTCACTTTAATAATATTTACATATCTGGCATTAGTCATCTCATATGCATATACTGTTTTCTATACTATTCTACAGTATCTTAGTCCGTTCCTCTCTGATATCGCTCGTCCATTAGTATAAAGTCTTAATTCATTCCTACTTAGATTTGTTTGCATTTGGTTGAAGACGGAAGTTTACATACACCTTAGCCAAATACATTTAAACTCAGTTTCACAATTCCTGACATTTAATCCTAATAAAAATTCCCTGAATTAGGTCAGTTAGGATCACTTTATTTTAAGAATGTGAAATATCAGAATAATAGGAGAGAGAATGATTTATTTCAGCTTTTGTTTCTTTCATCACATTCCCAATGGGTCAGAAGTTTGCATACACTCAATTAGTATTTGGTAGCATTGCCTTTAAATGGCTTAACTTGGGTCAAAGCGTTTCAGGTAGCCTTCCACAAGCTTCCCAGAATAAGTTGGGTGAATTCTGGCCCAGTCCTCCTGACAGAACTGGTGTAACTGAGTCAGGTTTGTTGGCCTCCTTGCTTGATTCATCAGACCAAAGGACATTTCTCCAAAAAGTATGATCTTTGACCCCATGTGCAAACAGTAGTCTTGCTTTTTTATGTCGGTTTTGGGGAAGTGGCTTCTTCCTTGCTGAGGGGCCTTTCAGGTTATGTCGATGGACTCGTTTTACTGTGGATATAGATACTTTTGTACCCGTATCCTCCAGCATCTTCAAAAGGTCCTTTGCTGTTGTTCTGGGATTGATTTGCACTTTTCGCACCAAAGTACGTTCATCTCTCGGAGAGAGAATGCGCCTCCTTCCTGAGCGGTATGACGGCTGCGTGGTCCCATGGTGTTTATACTTGCGTACTATCGCTTGTACAGATGACCGTGGTACCTTCAGGCATTTGGAAATTGCTCCCAAGGATGAACCAGACTTGTGGAGGTCTACAATTTTGGGCTGATTTCTTTTGTTTCTCATGATGTCAAGGTAGGCCTTGAAATACATCCAAAGGTACACCTCCAATTGACTCAAATGTCAATTAGCCTATCAGAAGATTCTAAATGACATAATTTTCTGGAATTTTCCAAGCTATTTGAAGGCACAGTCAACTTCATGTATGCAAACTTCTGACCCAGCAAACTTTTGACCCACTGGAATTGTGATACAGTGAATTATAAGTTAAAAAATCTGTCTAAACAATTGTTGGAAAAATTATATATGTGTCATCATGCACAAAGTAGATGTCCTAACGGACTTGCCAAAACTATAGTTTAACCTCTAGGGTTGGGGGCAGCATTCGGAATTTTGGATGAAAAGCATGCCCAAATTAAACAGCCTGCTACTCGGGCCCAGAATATATGATTTGCATATAACTGGTAGATTTGGATAGAGAACACTAAAGTTTCCAAAACTGTTAAAATAGTGTCTGAGTATAACAGAACTGATTTTGCAGGCGAAAACCTGAGAAAAATCCAAGTAGTTTTTTTGGGAGTTTGGTAGTTTTCTATTCAATGCCATTACAGTATCCATTGACTTAGGACTCCATTTGCAGTTCCTATGCCTTCCTCTAGATGTCAACCGTCTTTAGAAATCGTTTCAGGCTTGTATTCTTATAAATGAGGGAGTAAGACCAGTCTGAATGAGTGGAACCTAACGTGACGCAGAGTTTTTTCAGGCGCATGTGCATTTCTTGTTTACCTTTTATATTGACGACGTTATTGTCCAGTTGAAATATTATAGATCATTTAGGCTAAAAAACAACCTGAGGATTGAATATAAACATCGGTTGACGTGTTTCTATGAACTTTACGGATACAATTTGGATTTTTTGTCTGATTGTTTTGACTGAGTTTGAGCCTGTGGATTACTGAAGAAAACGGGCTAACAAAACTGAGGTTTTTGGATATAAAGAGACTTAATCAAACAAAAGGAACATTTATTGAGTAAATTAATGTCATCTGATTGCAACCATATGAAGATCATCAAAAGTAAGGGATTCATTTTATCTCTATTTCTGAGTTTTGTAATGCTTCTGCTTGGCTGGTTACTGTTTGTAATAATTTGTCAACTGGGCTATGTTCTGGGCTAGGTATTGCTTTTGCCGAAAATAATTTTATAAATATGACACTGGTTGGTTTAACAAGAAGTTCATCTTTAAACCTATGTAAAATATGTTTTGTTTTCTGAATTTTTATAATGAGCATTTCTGTAATTGAATTTGGCGCTCTGCAACCTTACTGGATGTTGGCCAGATGGGACGCTAGCGTCCCACATACCCTAGAGAGGTTAACAAGAAATTTGTGAGGAGTTGAAAAACAAGTTTTAATGACTCCAACCTAAGTGTATGTAAACTTCCAACTTCAACTGTACGTTGTTAGATATTACTGCACTGTCGGAGCTAGAAGCACAAGAATTTCGCTACACCCAAAATAACATCTTCTAATCACGTGTATGTGACCAATAAAATTTGATTTGAACACAATCCCAGAAGAGACAGAGGGAAAAACGGAAATAAGGCTTGTTTTGGATCGAGTGGTTTTAATACCTGAGAAGAAAAAGAATGTTCTGGGCATGACAACTTTCTAATGCCTTAATCAAAACAATCTCACAACTTAATTGAATAGACTTATCACCCAAAGCTGTGTGTGGAAATTATAGGCTTTGTTGAAAGGGATAATAAGAGGTCATTCTGTCGTGAAGGCCGTCGATCCCTGCTTTAAAAGCCAAAGAAAACGATGTAGGCCCGAGGCAGGAGCCCGAGCCAGCATGCTGCCAGTCCTGCCAGAGCTAGAGTGGACAGCAAGCCAGAGGACAGGACACAGGCCAGGCCAGAGGCTGTCAGCACTTTACGGCCCATTTGGACCAGCTGGTTCACACTTGCGATTGAATCTGTTGAACTCACTCACACTCAGTCCAGAGGCAAGCAGCCAGGACATAGTTTGTTTGCTGTTCTGTTCTGGCACAACAATAACAAGCCACCTGTCACCAAGGAGACAAAAAGGCTGACAGAAGGTCATTGAGAATGCTTGAGGAAACTTGTTGTAAACACACCTCGCCTACAAACACACATAACCTGGGTCAGATGGGCTCTTTAACTCACCCGCTGCTCGGTAGAGGATCTTGGGCTCGAAGAATATGCAGGGGTTCTGATCTGCGATGCACGACAGCAGCAGTCCCTTACACTGGACCGGACCTCTGGGTATTACAACCTGGAGTGATATACATAGTACAATATTACCTTTTCCATACTATATATTGTGCCAACCTGAACTGTACTGGCTCGGACATTTTCTTATAACGTTGTCCTTTTTCAGCACGGTTACAGCAACTATTAAGGCAGTGTACCCAGGACAACAGTACAGCCTTGACTTTGTAGTGCAAACAGGGTGTATCTGTACCAGAACAGACCATACTATTCAACTGATACGCACACAAACAACCCAGATCCAAACAATGTGCAAATGGGTGGAAAGCAGAAGCCGGTTTCCTCTATATCTGAGCAAGACATTTGAGCCTTCTCTCACCCCTTGCAGTGTTTATTACCTTGACCTTTGAAAAAGACAACAGAGGATGTTTACTGAATTGACTATGGCTGTAAAGCGCTAACTGGTGCTGTGATGCTTGGCTGCGTAGGAGAACTTTAGACTTTTATTCCTTTCATGATGGTGTGTGTGTGTGGGGGGGGTGAATCATATTTGACATTTTTAGCACGCACTCGTTTCCCTCCGAGCGTACGTGCCTTAAATGCCAGCTTAAATCACACACGCTCACAAATCAGCCGGTTGAACCCCAGGTGACAGCACACGTACAGTGAGTCAGGTATTTATTTGAGAGTGTGTGCTTAATTTCCCTTTCATTTCTATGGATGTAAAGCACTATGCAGCAGCCAGCAAGGTTTGGAAATGAAGGGAGTGGGTGCATGAATAGGTCAACAGCAATTTGAGGTAGATATATTTTTCTACCCTCATCAAATCAACAATCTAAACAGTCCAGTTGGTGTTTTAGCAAGGTACATACACAGAGATCGACAACACCAAAATATGTGTAATAAGTGCAGTGAAGTGAAGGGAGCGATTGGCTAACTGATACAAAGAAAGATGTGTGCCTTAGACCATAAAGACAGGCTCATTAAGGAAGGGGGAAGCAGTGCAGAAGTAAATAGGTTATAAGGTGCTTTAAAAGTACATGTGAGGTGGAGAAGTGAGTGAGTGGAGGATGGGATGGAGGGAGAAAGGGAGGGAGGGAAGGAAATAGGGATGACTGTCTAACCTTGATGCCTGGGCAGTGGGCGAAGAAGGCCTCTGGACTCTGGGAATGGTAGAGCGAGCCGTGGCCCACGCAGCCCCACGGCGCCCGGATGGTGAGGTTCCCGCAGTCAAATAGGTTGCCGGAGCGATAGCGGTACTTTGCTGCTTCATTTACAATCTGAGGGCAGACAGACAGAGATACATAAGTAATAACATCACCACTCATCAAGTTGGTCAGTCACAGCTAGACATTCATAACAATACCTCAGTCCCCCATAACAGAAAGACTTGGACCTCACACGATTTTGTAGGCTCGGCCCTAATTTATGCCCAAGGACCAGTACGCCCTTCCCACCTCCGAGGGGCCAAAACTCTCCAACAGAAAGCAGAGAATTGACTACTGAAATGTGTGTAAGATACCAAACATGGCTGACGGACAACAACAAAAAAAGTGCCTTCAGAATAGAACGCTATATGTATGATCTCTATGGTTACTTGCAGTTGTTCAGAGTGAACTCTGTCGACACTGTATAAAATTGTACTACCCAGCGGTCGTGTCTTTACTATCATTAAACTGAAGACTTTTATCAAAGATTTTATCAAAGATTCTCTGTAATTAGTTACTCGATTAAACTGAATAACAATGTAACTGTAATTAACTAGGAAGTTGGGGCACCAAGGAAAATATTCAGATTACAAATATTCAGATTCCCAATATAACCTTTCAGATATTTTCATATCTGATCAATAGTCTTCTGATGAATGATTTATTTATTTTACCTCACGTTAGTCTCATTCCAAACGTCGTAAATTGTTGGTTATCGGCACGAACCCAGTCTTCACTATGAGTCATCCATACATCAATTTTCTTAAATCATTTATTCTTTTACTAACTAAGTAATTCACAGAAATGCATAAACAAACAGTAAATATGGTTACATGAAATGATGGAATGTGCCCTAGTGGGCTGACCCGGCATGGCGGCTTGTTTGATAAAAGGGGAGTGGGGTTTTTAACCAAGATGTCACTACAGAGTTAATTATAACAATTAAAATGCTAATCCTTTACACATGAACGCTCACTCGTTCGGGAACAATTGCAATCAATATATATATTTACGCTCAGTGGGTCGTCTTGATCGCTGGTGAAAAGTCTTTCTTTTGTAGAATTGTCCATCTCTCTCCCTCTTTCTGTCTTGGTTAGAGGGTATAGTTCAAAGTGACATTCGTTATAGAATGGGTGTTTCGGCGGTTGTCGTTCTTCGCGTTCAATGATTCCGAATTCCTAGCTGTAGACTAGTAATTCGTATCAAAGACCTGTTCTTATTCTGTCGATATCGATAGTCAGAGTTTAACCACGTGGTATGGTTAAAAGATTCTACAACCTTTAGCCATCTCATAATTGAGGTAAGCTTGGTCCCGTGATAATTTCTCAAAGTTGGGTTTTATTCAGAATGGCAGAAAAGGGTTGTCCCGGGATGTCTGACCCCTAACTGGGCTCAGGGGCGGTCCTCTGATTTAGTTCAAACCAAAAGGGAATTGTATTTTTCTTCATTAAACAGTCCACAATCATATTACACAATGATACAAACAGTATCATGCTCACTCATTCATCTTATACAACAATTAGATGTAAACCTCATATCTGAGGCTATTATATAAACAGCGTTATGGTAATGTGGCCACACTGTCTCTCTTGAGCTTCCCAAGTTGTGCCAAACGGACCAGTTCGTAGCTGGATTGATGCCAGTTGATGTCCGGTTGGTGATCGCCGTTGCGGACCCTTCTAGTGATGTATCTTGGCAGGTTCCCCAGCCAGGGGTGTCCTGGTTGGTGATCGCCGTTGCGACCCCCCCCCCCCTCCCCCTCTGGTGGTTTACCTTGGTATGCTCCCTGGCAGCGGGGCATACCGCCACAAGGATGGGCCGTAGGTGTCTGGATTTGGTGTTGCCGTTCCGGACCAGTCATCTGGTCGTTGTCCAGCCTGGATGATCTGGGCAGTAACTTAGGAATATGTTAACACGCACACACACACACACACTCATTAAATATATATAATTACATTCATTCCCAAATTAGCGGCGTTGTGGCACTAAGTGATGGTTGTATGAGGACTTTTGTTATGGCTCTATCACTTCCTAAGTGTCAAAGGAACTGAACCGAAAAGGAATGTAAGCATAAACAAAATATATACAAAATATAGTTCTCACAAATGAAAAAATCTAATTGGACTGTATTCTATATACGTCCAATGTTCTGGCAAAATGACTGTCATGGCATTGTCTCTAATGCCATATCTAGGGTTTTCCTAGTTGGTGTGTTGCTTAGGCACTATCCTAAGTTGATAACTATATGATAAGTTCACAGCTCTAGTTTTGGGCAGTCTACAGGGATGACCTATGGACTTCTGGGAAGAAAACTGGTGAGTGCTGTAGAGTCAAAGGCCTAGAAGTAAATGTTCAACTTTATTTACTAAGGTTGGTATTTTGCTTGGACCCTTAATTGATCCTAGCATAAATCCTATTTGGATGTTCCGTTGTGCATGTGCATTTATGCTTACACAAGCGCACACATCAAGGGAAGAAAAGCAAGTATCCTGGCAGATTACAACTTGTTCAGAATGAGTCTGACGTAGTCAGGTAATTTTCAGGTTAATGCCTGGAGGTCAGTCAGAATTGGTGTCGAGGGAGTCTGTAGTAGTTTTTACTACAAGTCACTGTGTCTACCACTACTGTAGTGGCGATAGGTATGAAGTCTCTTTCATAGCTATGTTATCCACAGAGGAGCTAACCTCACGACGAGAGTACTCTTAGTATTAAACCAGTCGTACGTGGTGTGATCGTGGTTAACCATTGGAAGAGTGCACTAGAGATTCCCTTCCCCGTGTTGCACTCTGAGTGACTCCTATGTCGCTATTGTCAAGGGTAATTTATTTAGTTAGGTCTCTAACCTTCTTACTGATTGTAGCTAGACTGACTGTCGCTGGTATTGGTACTCAAAGGGACCAGTTATCCTACCGATTTATTCTGAAATACTATACTACCGGAACACATGATTGGAGCATTTTACTAGTTGTATTGTAGCTGAACCGACACATGGCAAGGAATGATTATTGTTGCCATTTTTTTTGGAGGTGGACGAGTCCCCTGGACTTCCTTTACGACCAGTGTGGTACACCTCAGTACTATCTTAGATGTGTTCTAAGATAATCCCAGTCTAGGGGCCTGTCTGGTCCTCACTGTTCTCATAGGGGAGTTTACAACTAGATTTCATTTATGCTCTGGCGGCCTCGTACGGTGTTGTCCATGGTCTTGACCCCCCCCCCCCACCGGCTTCGATGAGGCTCATCATGGGTCTGGGCTAATATTCCCCCCCTTTGTGTCTCGGGGACCCCCCCACCAGCGGGTGGTGTTGGTGTCTGAGGTGATGAGATTACCTCCGCTTGCTTAGGAATCAATATTTCCATCTTCATCACCTGAGTTCTCTCATCATTCATTTGGTCAGCGACTTCATTGAGTTCTGCTGATTTGTCATCCAACTTTGTCATTGTGTTCATTAACTGATCGTCTTTGGTCTGTAGCGCTCATCATGGGTCTGGGCTAATATTCCCCCCCTTTGTGTCTCGGGGACCCCCCCACCAGCGGGTGGTGTTGGTGTCTAAGGTGCAAACGAAAAGGTTGGACCCTATGTACGAGTTGCCAGCGGCCAAGTTATGAGAATGGCTGTAACCTTTCAACCAAATCTCCTGGTATTTGTGCTTCAAAACGCTGTAGAGGCATGTAAGTCACCACCGCGTCCGCGTGTGGCAATCTCTTCAGTACATGCGAACTGAGACGAGGATATCAGTCTGTGATATCGCAAAGTGTTTCACCAGTGGGAGTCATCGGGTCAGTTGCTGGACTGACGCCATAAGTGACATTGTAAGGGGTGACAGTCCCCAACAAAGCGGAAGGTGTATCATCGGAATCAGAGTATACTCTGCGCATCAATGTTTTTCTTGCTGCGACGGCCGCAGTGCTTGCGGAAGTATCCGAAGAGCAAGAGGAGTTCATCTCAACTACCGTAATGCACAACAGCAAGGAGGAGGAAAGTTGCGTATTCACAGAGACAGCTAGTTCGAAATCATGAAAAGAATGGTCAATCGGGTTGGCTGATGGAATGTGTCGAGATATCATAATATCTCCTTGGATCGGATTCTGCCCCAAGACAAACATTTTTCCCAAGGGGTACTTTCGACAGATACCCCTCGTGAATGACTGCATTGCAGCTAGCGTTAGGGGAAGACAGTGTGGTCAGTGGAGAAGGCACTGTGGCCTGTGACCATACCTAGTTGGTTTTCCAATCCATCAATGGGAGTAACCGACACATCTCCAAGTAGCAGGGTTACAGTTTTGAGGCTGGTAACATACATGAACGAGCGATACGTCCTTGAAGTGTAGTTTCAGCATGACTCTCAATGTGAGAGACAAGGTAGTCTGAGTGACCCCTCGAAGTGTAGTGTCGCATCGTTCCACTTTTAACCAACATTTAGTTGACTTCAAAGCCCTTTTGAGATCCTCAAACAATGTTTGAGAGATGAGTGATATTGTCGAACCTGAATCAATTAGAGCATGACAAGTTAAGCAGTCCTCCAGGACTGTTTGCAGGTATGGCCGTTTAGATCTGTGGTTAGTGGACATATTCCCCACAAAGTGGAGTGGTCGTTTGCAACGACGTGATGTGTCATTCTTGTTCAAGGTTGAAGCAGATTGACTTTTCCGATTTTGAGTGCGCTAGGCTTTAACGAAGCGTTTGACCTTGTTCTTCTCAACCTTTGTATCAGAGTCTATAGACAAAGCCCGGGGGCTTGTTTCTTGATCAAGTGGGCCCTGGATAGGGTCTTGAATGAGAGCGGGAGAAATTAGAACTTTAACGTCCTTGCTATGGGTGTTAATTCCTGCGGACCTGGTGTCCGGTAATTCCCTTTCTAGTCCTTGTGACTTGTGATTGTGTCCTTGTGATCTTTTACCCTTTTCTCAAATTGTTCTCGCTTTGGTTCTTCCCATAGGGGAACTTCTGGAAAACATTGTTCTACGTTTTGATCATCCTTCACCCCTTTGTTACCCTTGTGCTCTGACACTTTTTGGGGGTTGGGTGCAGGAACGTAGCGAACAGGTCAATTTTAGCGGTAGTCATGCTGACGGCGACGTACTTTACAGTTCTCGACAGCGGAGGTTATTGGAATCATGGTATTGGAGCGTCATCTCTCAACACTCCAATACCTGATAATGCACCCTCTAACTGGAGTGAGTGCTCCTCGTCAAACTTCAAAACCGAGTGGTCAGGGCTCTTAGTGTTGAACTTTTGATGCCTCAAAAGCTGTGCTTGCAAGCTCTCTGAGTTGAGGGATAGGCAAGCCAACGTGGGCGGCAGGGCCCAAGTAGGTCATGAAGGTAGGTTGCATGTTCGACAGGAACATTTGTTTAAAAGGTAACAGGTCTTCCATACCTGTTTCAGTGAGTAGGCCAAAGTAAGCTGAACGAAGCCTATGATAGTAAGTTTGTGGGTGTTCGTTCCGAGCTTGTTTGACGGTGTTAGCCAGTGAGCTATCATGTTATCAGAACCACTGAATTCTAATTTCAAAGCTGTGGCAAGTTTAGCGTAGTCGTTTAGCACGTGATGCTGTTGTAGACAAATGAACCTTGTCGTGTCTATTCGACTTTTGCTTCAACAGGTAAACCCTGTCAGAAACCTTAGCGTTCGGGTAGCCATCCAACGCGTCCTCTATGTCAGCTAGGAACGTCTCAGTATTGTTTGGCTGACCTGGAACGTGGTCAAAGGTGGGGAAATTCTTGGTGAGTTTGTCAAGGTATTCCGCGCCAAGCGGGCGGAGAGAGTTGGCTTCATCCTGTGGAGAGATTGGGGCCGAAAGGCCAAGAGGAGAAGCCAAGCTTGTTTTTGTTGGACAAGAAGCGCAATATTACTCAGTGCCGAATGGCCAATAGGAGAAGACTGAGGGACACTTAATGGAGGCAAGGTCTGAAACCTATCGTCTTTACTCCTGTGAGTACAGGGCTCCGGTTGCTTGGATTGGTAGTCACGCTGTAGAGCGTGACCATTCTGGACTTCCTCCAGATGGTACCTAAGGGTGGTATTCTGCTGCATTGCAGAGTCCACTTGAGCACTTAGAGTATGGATTTTGGACACGTGAGTGTCACACTTGCTCCTTTCGGTCTCAAACTTATCTGTCATGGTTTGCAGATAGAGGTCTTGAGTACGGAGCAAGAGATTCAGTGATGAGATTACCTCCGCTTGCTTAGAAATCAATATTTCCATCTTCATCACCTGAGTTCTCTCATCATTCATTTGGTCAGCGACTTCAATGAGTTCTGCTAATTTGTCATCCAACTTTGTCATTGTGTTCATTAACTGATAGTCTTTGGTCTGTAGCGTTTTGAGTAGAACCGTGTTACTTTGAGTAAAGTTCAACAAAACTACATGCAAGTTATCAAGTTGAGCGCTCCTGTTTGTAGATGGGCAGTACTGTGGAAGGTGGACGCGAATTAATCAATGATAATGATTAATCATACCTGGATAGGCTATCTGGGAATTAAACTTTAAATTAACCTGGGAAGTTGGTTCATCTAGGTTACTATTGCAAAGCTTAAAGTGTCTCATTTAACTGGAAGAACCTAGAAAGGTATGTTCAACAATTTAAATAAATAAATTGAATGGAGACCCAATAATACCCAAGCAATTGAGATTGCTGGATCATTTTAACGTGATCCACGTTTGGATTTCCAACACTTTTTTTTTAAAGAGATGTACTTGCGATTCTTCACCACCAGTGATGCTGAAATCAAACGGAGGTAAAGAGAGCGGGACTTCTATCGCTCAAGGCGGATGAATTTAAACGGAACACAGGAAGTGAAAAATGTTCCCTCTGTTAGCTTAGCCTCTCGTGCCAGCTATATCACGTTATAAGCACGAAATAGCGTCCCTTTCACCAAGGAAAGGGTGGGTTTACTAGTGACGTCTCACATTAAACCATTCAGCATACTTTGCTAGTGTTATGTTGACCGGAGCGACATGGTACATAATATGATATGCCTGTAGTCTGCCTGTAGTCTGTCCACGCTAAAAATACTTTGGCTCGGTCACCGAACGAATATCTTCTAATTTCTAACCTTTCTGGCTCTAGAAGTTAATATTGACCGACAGAAATAGTACCATCTGGCCTAAAGGACTAAATCTGGAATTTATCACTCATTGCTCTGACGCTAAAACCACTACTGGAGGTGCTCTGGAGCCTCTTCGAATGGGAACACACACACAACGAATTTGAATGTATACAAAGCAGTCTGTTTGTACAATTCTGTTCGCACAATTGATATATAGAATTCAACAGCAAAGTCTAATTCGTATATTAGACTCCTCACAGGGGGCACCATAAATGTTGTGTCTTTACTATCATGAAACTGAAGACTTCGTTTTTATCAAAGATTCTCTGTAATTAGTTACTCGATTAAACTGAATAATCATGTAACTGTAATTAACTAGGAAGTTGGGGCACCAAGGAAAATATTCAGATTACAAAGTTATAATTTCCCAATATAACCTTTCAGATATTTTCATAACTGATCAAGTCTTCTGATGAATGATTTATTTATTTTACCTCACGTTAGTCTCATTCCAAACGTCGTAAATTGTTGGTTATCTGCACGAACCCAGTCTTCACTATGAGTCATCCATACATCAATTGCCTTAAATCATTTATTTATTACCAACTAAGTAATTCACAGAAATGCATAAACAAACAGTAAATATGGTTACATGAAATGATGGAATGTGCACTAGTGGGCTGACCCGGCATGACGGCTTGTTTGACAAAAGAGGAGTGGGGGTTTAACCAAGATGTCACTACAGTGTTAATAACAATTAAAATGCTAATCCTTTACACATGAACGCCCACTCGGTCGGGAAAAATTGCTCAGTGTGTCATCTTGATCGCTGGTGAAAAGTCTTTCTTTTGTAGATTTGTCCGCCTCTCTCCCTCTCTCTCTAGATTAGAGGGGATAGTTCAAAGTGACATTCGTTATAGAATGGGTGTTTCGGCGGTTGTCGTTCTTCGCGTTCAATGATACCGAATTCCTAGCTGCAGACTAGTAATTAGTATCAAAGACTAGTTCGGTATCGATAGTCTAAGAGTTTAACTACGTGGTATGGTTAAGATTCTACAACCTTTAGCCATCTCGTAATTGAGGTAAGCTTGGTCCCGTGATAATTTCTCAAAGTTGGGTTTTATTTGGAATGTCAGAAAAGGGCTGGACCAGAATGTCTGACCCAAACTGGGCTCAGGGGCGGACCTCTGATTTAGTTCAAACCAAAAGGGAATTGTATTTTCCTTCACACAGTCCACAATCACCGTATCATACTCAATCATTCATCTTATACAACAATTAGATGTAAACCTCATATCTGAGGCTATTATATAAACAGCGTTATGGTAATGTGGCCACATCGTCTCTCTTGAGCTACCCAAGTTGTGCCAAACAGACCAGTTCGTAGCTGGATTCTTCACGATCTTTTACACTTTCTCTGGAACATGAAATTTGTTCTCTGTGAGGTGGAAGGATTTTCTTTGTCTCCATGAAAAAAATACTCTCTCTAACTGTGTGTCCATGAAGCAAGGTTTTCCTTAGGAATTTACGACCTCACTCTGCCCACAGCAGTCTGGTTGTAGAAGCAGAGAGCGGGGGATGGTGCTCGCTCTACTCAGAGGGCAACGTCATGACACAGCCCACCCCCTCAGGTCCTCACACATAGAAGTGACCCGCTTCCTAGAGGATTTTGGCTGGTTAGTTTTACTACCTTTGGTTTAGTCTGTGGATTGGGCAACAACTGAATTTTGAATATATCTGGTATAAATGGGATGCAGGTCTGTTCTCGCTCTCTTCCCCTGTATCCTGCCCATGGAATAAGGTTTTAGAGACAAGTCAGTTAAGTACAAATTCTTATTTACAATGACAGCCTACCGGGGAACAGTGGGTTAACTGCCTTGTTCAGGGGCAGAATGACAGATTTTTACCTTGTCAGCTTCGGGTATTCGATCTAGCAACCTTTTGGTTACTGGCCCAACGCTCTAACCACTAGGCTACCTGCCACCCAGTATTGCCTTGTAACGTAAGTTTTATGCCTTGTATGTGAATCCATTCATTTTACACAGTTATTAAATAATACTTGCTTTGATATTCACTTATCATGACAATTCCATAATACTTGATTTCACATAGTTTTACTAGAATGTTAAATGGAGTCAGATAAAACATTTGAATTAGGCCAATTGCATTGTCTTATTACAGGTCGCATGTAAAGTATATTCACCGAGTGCACAAAATATTGACAACACCTGTTCTTTCCATGACAGATTGACAAAGTGAATCCAGGTAAAAGCTATGATCCTCCCCTTATTGATGTCACTTGTTACATCCAATTAATCAGTGTAGATGAAGTTGAAAAATTATTTAAGCATGGATTGTTTATGAGTGCCATTCAGAGGGTGAATGGGCAATACAAAATATTTAACCTGTTTGGGATAGGTGGCGATATTTTCACGTCCGGATGAAAAGCGTGCCCAAAGTAAACCGCCTGCTACTCAGGCCCAGAAGCTAGGATATGCAGATTTGGATAGAAAACTCTAAATGTTCTAAAAAAAAAAACTGTTAAAATAATGTCTGTGAGTATAATTTATTTATTTGGCAGGCGAAACCGAAGACAAACCATCCAGGAAAAAAAATAGAGGTCAGTGTTTTCTATTGGGTTTCTCTGGGAAACTAGATTTATGAGGCACCTGGTTGCAGTTCCTATGGCTTCCACTAGATGTCAAGTCATTAGAAATTGGTTGATGTTTCTCCTTTGAGAAATGAAGAAGTAGGGCTATTCAGTCTGAGTGTAAAGCCAAGTGGACTTGTTTGGTGCGTGCGACCTGGAGCTCGCTCCACTTTGATTTTATCCGCTATTGAACACAGTATATACAGTCTTAAATTTGATTGTTTATTTACATTTTAGGATACCTAAAGTTGGATTAGGAAAGTTGTTTGAAATGTTTGGACCAAGTTTACAGGTAATTTATTGGGCGAGTTGGGCGAGTTGGAACCAGTGTATTTCCATAATCAAAGACGCTAAATAAATTGACATTTTGGGGATATAAAGAAGGAGTTTATCGAACAAAAAGGACCATTTGTGATGTTTCTGGGACATATTGGAGTGGCAACAGAAGAAGATCTTCAAAGGTACGGCATGAATTATTTAGTTATTTCTGACTTTCCTGTCGCACCTGCTTGGTTGAAATATGATTAGTTTGTATGATGGGGCGCTGTCCTCAGATAATCGCATGGTTTGCTTTCGTCGCCAGCGGACCGTCTAGCCGTAACAGGATTCAAGTGCCTCTGAACAGGGTATGGTAGTAATTGCCAGGTGCATCGGTTTATGTCAAGAACTGCAATGTTGCTGGGTTTTTCATGCTCAACAGCTTCCCGTGTGTATCAAGAATAGTCCACCACCCAAAGTACATCCAGCCAACTTGACAACTGTGGGAAGCATTGGAGTCAACATGGGCCAGCATCCCTATGGAACGCTTTTGACACCTTGTAGATTCCATGCCCCAACAAATTGAGTTTGCTGAGGGCAACTCAATATAAAAAATGTGTTCTTAATGAGTATATATACACACACACACACACACACACACACACACACACACACACACACACACACACAGGATTCAGAAAGTGCTCAGACCAATTGACTTTCTCCACATTTTTTCACCATCAATCTTAAATCAAATTTTATTTTTCACATGCACCGAAGACAACCTTACAGCGAAATGCTTACCTACAAGCCAACAATGTAGTTCAAAAAATAGCTAAGAAAATACTTACTAAGTAAAAAATAAAAACAAAATAACAATAATGAGGCTATATACAGGGGGTACCGGTACTAAGTCAATGTGCGGAGTACAGGCTAGTTGAGGTAATTTGTACATGTAGGTAAGGGTAAAGTGACTATTTATAGATAATAAACAGCGAGAAGCAGTGTAAAAACAAAGGTTTGTCAATGTAAATAGTCCTGGTGGCCATTTGACACACACAATACCCCATAATGACAAAGGAAAAAGGAGGTCATGTGTTTTGTAAATGTAAAAAAAAAAAAAAATGAAATATATGACATTTACATAAGTATTCAGACCCTTTACTCAGTACTTTGTTGAAGCACCCTTGGTAGCGATTACAGCCTCGAGTCTTCTTTGGTATAACGCTACAAGCTTGGCACACTTGTATTTGGGGAGATTCTCCCATTCCTCTCTGCAGATCCTCTCAAGCTCTGTCAGGTTGGATGGGGAGCGTTGCTGCACAGTTATTTTCAGGTCTCTGCAGTGATGTTCGATCGGGTTCAAGTCCGGGCTCTGGCTAGGCCACTCAAGGACATTCAGAGACTTGTTCTGAAGCAACTCCTGCGCTATTTGGTTGTGTACTTAGGGTTGTTGTCCTGTTAGAAGGTGAACCTTAACCTGCTCAGGAACTCAGACTGAGGTGTTCATCAAGGTTCTCTCTGTACTTTGCTCAGTTCATCTTTCCCTTGATCCTGAATAGTTTCCTATTCACCTGCCGCTGAAAAACATCACCACAGCATGATGCTGTCACCGCCATGCTTTACCATAGGGATGTTGTCAGGGTTCCACCAGACGTGATGCTTGGCATTCAGACCAAAGAGTTAAATCTTGGTTTCATCAGACCGAAGAACCTTGTTTCTCATGGTCGGAGTCCTTTAGGTGCCTTTTGGCAAACTGCAAGTGGGCTGTCATTTGTCTTTTACCGAGGAGTGGCTTCCGTCTGGCCACTCTACCATAAAGGCTTGATTGGTGGAGTTCTGCAGAGATGGTTGTCCTTCTGGAAGGTTCTCCCATCTCAACAGAGGAACTCTGGAGTGTTGTCAGAGTGACCATCGAGTTCTTGGTCACCTCCCTGACCAAGGCCCTTCTACCACGATTGCTCAGTTTGGCCAGGTGGCCAGCTCTAGGAAGAGTCTTGGCGGTGCCAAACTTCTTCCATTTAAGAATGATGAAGGCCACTGTGTTCTTAGGGACCTTCAATGCTGCAGAACGTTTTTGGTACCCTTTCCCTGAAAGCTCGGAGCTCTACGGACAATTCCTTCGACCTCATGGCTTGATTATTGCTCTGACATATACTGTAAACTGTGGGACCTTATATAGATGGGTGTGTGCCTTTCCAAATCATGTCCAATCAATTGAATTTAACACAGGTGGCCTCCAATCAAGTTGATAAAATTTCTCATGGATGATCATTGAAAACAGGGTGCATGTGAGCACAATTTTGAGTCTCACAGCAAAAGGGTCTGAATACTTGTAAATAAGGTATGCTTTTTTAAATATACATTTGCAAAAATTTCTAAACCTGTTTTCGCTTTGTCATTATAGGGTAGTATGTGTAGATTGATGAGGGAAAAAAATAGTTGATCAATTTTATAATAAGGCTGTAACGTAACAAAATGTTCAAAAAGTGAAGAGGTCTGAAAATTTTCAGAATGCACAGTAAATACTTATATAGAATATTACCACGCTACAATTGACCTTTCCCACCACAAAAAAAAACTATTGAAGACCACAGCTTCTGAGGGGTCTTTTAAGTCTGTGGTTAATATATTCAAGCATACTTCATTCTTGTCAATACATTCTGACTATCATATAAACAGGTGAATAACTCAAAGTCCCTAGGAACCGGATTTCAAAACCATTTCCCCCCCTACGTATTCACGGTTGACAGAACCTGACCCTTCCACTGGTGGTGTCCAAGGCTCTATTTCATCTAATATTCAGGTAGACAATTCTTTCTTGATTTTAAGCATCTCTGGGGGCCATGTTGGATTCCCTCGTTTTAATTGAGAGTACAGAGAGAGTAGTGTGTGTGTGTGATTCAACACGCCTGGCGCTATGTGTATGCCATTTTGCTCTGTAGCAATATGGCAGCAGTCTGAAATATCTCATCATTATCAACATTCAGCGGTTTTTCTGTTGCCTTGACAAGGGAGGGAAACTCATTGGTCTTTGGGATGCGGATATGCTGCCTGGAAACGAGTGCCAGCATAACAGACAAGGCCGGATAGTGAACCCGCGCACGATTTCCAGGTCAGTGCATTAAAGCACCATTGCTGTCTTCTGAGGTAGACTCACTACCCTAGTGTTATCTTTGAGCAAATTTTTACAGTGAGGGAGGCATAGTTCAGGCAGATTTCCGGTGTCAATTTCCTGTCTCTCAAACACCAGCTGTGCTATTTAGAGTGGAAATGCGTCAGCAGATAGTGTTAAAAGCTAGTGTGTGGTTGGCATCTGGCCAAATTGCACCTCAATTATAATGTTTTGCTTTTTTGACATCGTTTGATTACAATTTGATTGTGTGGAAGCCAAATCACTTACGTGCAGAGAACTCACTAGGGAAAATATTATATTTACACTAATTACACAATATTGACATGGATGCAGATGAGGCAGGTGTTTGTTGGTGGGTAAAAACATATGCATGAGTGAAGCAGAAGTGGGAAACGGATCCAAGTAATCCCCGATCAAATCTGTTCCCGTCACACAAGAGGCTGGGCTATGACAATAACAAATAAAACAATCGGCATAAGCAAACAGGCAAACAAGTGACTGAGAAATTACACTTCATGCACAGCGCGCAGTCAGACTGGCTCACCTGGTCGAAGGCAGGGTAAATGTAGTCGGCAAACTGGATCTCAGCGATGGCCGTGGCACCGGCAACTGCCGCACCGATTCCAAATCCCACAATGCCTTGCTCACACAGAGGAGTGTTGAAGACACGGTCTTTACCTGGAGAGAGAAAAGGAGGGGAGAGGGTTACTCAGTGATCTACTAAGGGAGCTGATGAGGACAAATAACAGCACACCCATATCAACCAAAGGAAAGAGTTAATGCTGTGCATTGCTGACGAATCACTTCCAAAACATCCACTCATTCCTTTTCAATTAGGGATGAAATCCAAGCAAAACACAGTGTAATAGGACAATGATGGATGACAAGGTTTGTCAGTCACTCCCCTACCCAACACTTGCTTCATAAGTGTGTTAATTCATTGCAGTGTCTCCTTAAAATAGCATCTGGACTTAAAATAAGTGACATTCAGAGAGAGAGAGAGAGAGAGATGACTCCACCTCAACTGGAGCAAATTAGGCTGTGATGCACTAAAAAGCCCTAGTCTGAATAATAAACAAAAACGATTTTTCCATCCTGCACTCTATAATCTTGACCGGGAGCCGCAGGACTAGGGCTCTACATTTTGTGAGGAATGTTATTTTGGTTCCCTTGCTTTGTTTAATTGCCAAGAAGCAAGTATTTTCTTTCATTGGTCCCTCCAAACCTCTTTTCTGTCCTTACCGCAAGTGCCCACTTCTCACCAAAAACCGGACACCATTAGAGCCCTACAAGCCCTCAGAAATGAAGAATTAGGCCAACCTGTCAGTCAAATCAGAATCCTGGGTACTTGTAAAACACAGCCAGAGTATACAACAAATAAATCTGGTGGTCAATGAGTGACACAGTGAGCTCCAAATGTGTTGGGGACAGTGAGAATGCTTTGTCGTCATTTTGGCTCTGTAATCCAGAACTTTGTATTTGAAATGATACAGTGACTATGGTGTTAAAGTGCAGACGGTATCATCATCCATATCGGGTGAACCGTTTAGAAATGACAGTGCTTTTTACAGTCTCCCTATTTTAGGGGACCAAAAGTTTAGTATTTGATCCTATATTCCAAGCATGCAATGAGTACATCACAGCGTGACTCTACAAACTTGATGGATGCATTTTCTGTTTGTTTTTGGTTGTGTTACGGATGACGTATCGTGTCATTTTGGAGTCACTTCTACATGAATGTGGATGCTACCATGATTACGGATAGTCCAGAATGAATCGTGAATAATGATGAGTGACAATGTTAGACGCACAAATATCATACCCTCAAGACACGCTAACCTCTGACCATTACGATAAGAGGAGAAGTTAGCATTTTTTCACTCAATGTGGAAGTGTTCATAAACATTGTATTCTTATTTACAATAAAAGTGACACCAAAATGACACAATACATTACTTACCATTCATTTCATTTGGGCACAAACTAATCTGAAACACGATCAAAACATACAGCAAATGCATCCAACAAGTTTGTAGAGTCACAGGCCTGATTTAAACATTGCGTGCTAGGAATATGGGATCAAATACTAAACCTTTGACGACTTTAATACACATAAGTGAATTTGTCCCAATACTTTTGGTTACACAAAACCTGTCCAAACACATTTGGAGCTCACATTTGATGAATATGCATTGCACTTGCACATGTTTGAGGCATCTATTAGCTAGTCATTCATGATACTCATTTTCATTTAGGAGAAATAGAAAGACCGAGGTCGAAGTGGCTAGTCGTTTCCAGGTGAACGGTGCAGGAGACACTTCCTGTGCGCATGCTACTCAGTGGAGGAGTAATGCATCACTGGGGTGAATGAGTCAGTCAGCCACACAAATAGAGATCAGGATACTTCCCATAAACCTGCATGTAGTATAATGGTAGAGAGAGGGGGATAATACATTTTTTTTTTATCCCTCTCCGCCATCTACCTCCCTCAGACGAGATTAAAAATAATGATCCCTAGCAGAAGGTCAACACATCTGACGTCAATGACAACAAAAGACAGCAGAGAGGGAGACGTGCATTGGCTTTTCCAAAACCTAATCATACATTTCCACCTAGCCAGGGGTGAATCACGACTGGTTTCCACATTATGGAGTTGAGGGTAAAGAATTCTACATTATGAGGAGGCAGCACACAAAAGATATAATGGCCATTTCAAAACACGCACATTTGTAGCAGCAGTACACCCGCACAAGTCAATCCATCACTTCATATTAGGATAATAAGTGAAGGAATACAACTTTGCAATGAAAAGCCTAACAGTATGCATGGGAATAGCTGACAAAAATGATTTCTACTATATGAAAAAAAGTTTCTGTAGAAATGCGTCTCCTTGCCATCAACAATTGTAAGCAAGCACAGCTATGTCAGGACTATCACACACACATGCAAAGTAACACACACAATTTTGGAGTTTTGACCAATAGGTGTATGCACACACACCACACACACTAGGAGTTGTGACCAACAAGGGCATGAAAATGATCCTCGGCTGCCATCTGGTGGCATCACAATGTCATTAAAATTAATCAGCACAAACATACTGATTTGTCTAAAATGGTAAGGGGAAAGGATTCAGCCTCTTACCATATTTGTCTCGGAGACCCACGGTGCAACGAAATACTCCACCAAAGGCGACATCCTCCCCAAAGATGACTGAAGCACAAATAAAGCTCATATTGATTGACAGTAATACATAAACCTAATATTTCTAAATTGCATGTCTTCCAAGATATTGATGAATACATGAAATGACTACCCAGACCAGTTTAATTACCTGCGGTGGGGTCGCTGGCGAGAGTGTTGTCCAAGGCACTGGTCACAGACTGAAATAAGTTCATCTTTGTAGTGGGGCCTAGAAGAAGTTGGGAGAATTTTATTGAACGATTAAAGTGCAAACAAACTATTTGAATTCCATATTTTTTATACATACATACATACATACATACATACATACATACATACATACATACATACATACATACATACATACATACATACATACATACATACATACATACATACATACATACATACATACATACATACATACATACATACATACATACATACATACATACATACATACATACATACATACATACATACATACATACATACATACATACATACATACATACATACATACATACATACATACATACATACATACATACATACATACATACATACATACATACATACATACATACATACATACATACATACATACATACATACATACATACATACATACATACATACATACATACATACATACATACATACATACATACATACATACATACATACATACATACATACATACATACATACATACATACATGAGAGAGAATTTGTAATGTTCCGATGGAATCGTTTAATTGAACTTGTATTTAATTTCAAACTGAATGAATATTGCATTCAGATTTCAAATTAGATTAGTATTAAAATTCTATATAATCAGTTTCAATATGGTAAATATCGCATTCATTGTATGTGTACCAAGTTCCAACTATAATTTCCAATTTTACCAAAGGTTTATATATTCATCTTCTCAGACGCATTTCAAGATTCTACTCTGACATTTTTACAAGGAACACGTGAGTGCCTAAGTTGAAAAATGTAGGCACACAAAAAGGTATTTAGGAGAACAATGAAAAATACATTCTAGCCGCACTGGCACTCCCTAAATTTTTACATCAGGATGCACAGCAAAATATTTGGCACATATGCGAGTAACCATGTCGCACTTCAGCATTCAGATTGGTTATTTTAAATTAATTTGGAGAACTGAATTTACAGAGACAAGATTCTGGTACTTTGCCAACAAAGAATGCTAGAAGAGAACAGACAGAATCAAACGCTGTGTTAAACAGATTTCTGGCAGTTTCTGAAGCCAATGTTACCAATTATTTTAATGATTACTTAATTGGCAAAGTGAGCAAACTTAGGCAAGAAATGCCAACAACGAACAGTGAGCCATCATACTCATACATAAAAAGAAATATTGAAAGAAAAGCAATGTAAGTCGGAATTTTAGTAAAGTTAGTGTGGGAGAAGTGGAGACAGTATTGTTATCGATCAATAATGACAAACCTGGCATTGACAACTTTGATTGAAATATGCAGAGGATGGTAGCACACTCTACGGCCACTCCTGTGTCATATCTTTAAATCGAAACCAAGAGGAAAGTCTTTGTCCTCAGGCCTGGAGGGAAGCCAAAGTCATTCCGCAACCCAAGAGTGTTAAAGCGGCCTTTTCTGGTTAACAGCAGCCCTATCAGCTTGCTACCAACTCTCAGCAAACTGGTGGAAAACATTGTGTTTGACCAAATACAATTCCATTTAACAACAGATTTTCAGCATGCTTATAGAGAAAGGCACTCAACATGTGCTGCACTGACGAATGACTGAAGATTGGCTTGTTTGAAAGAAATGTACAATAGGAAGATTGTGGAAGCTGTACTGTTAGATACATTTGAAGTCAGAATTTACATACATCTTAGCCAAATACATTTAAACACAGTTTTTCACAATTCCTGACATTTAATCCTAGTAAAAAGTCCCCGTCTTAGGTCAGTTAGGATCACCACTTTATTTTAAGAATGTGAAATGGCAGAATAAGAGAGAATGATATATTTCAGCTTTTATTCCTTCCATCACATTCCCAGTTGGTCAGAAGTTTACATACACACAAATAGTATTTGGTAGCATTGCCTTTAAAATGTTTAACTTGGGTCAAACTTTTCAGGTAGCCTTCCACAAGCTTCCCACAATAAGTTGGGTGAATTTTGGCCCATTCCTCCTGACAGAGCTGGTGTAAATGAGTCAGGTTTGTAGGCCTCCTTGCTCGCACACGCTTTTTCAGTTCTGCCCACATATTTTCTATAGGACTGAGGTCAGGGCTTTGTGATGGCCACTCCAATACCTTGACTTTGTTGTCCTTAAGCCATTTTGCCACAACTTTGTAAGTATGCTTGGGGTCATTGTCCATTTGGAAGACCCATTTGCGACCAAGATTTAACTTCCTGACTGATGTCTTGAGATGTTGCTTCAATATATTCACATAATTTCCCTCCCTCATGATGCCATCTATTTTATGAAGTGCACCAGTCCCTACAGTAGCAAAGCAACCCCGCAACATGATGCTGCCACCCCCGTGCTTCACGGTTGGGATGGTGTTATTCGGCTTGCCAGCGTCCCCCTTTTTCCTCCAAACATAATGATGGTCATTATGGCCAAACAGTTATTTTTGTTTCATCAGACCAGAGGACATTTCTCCAAGAAGTACAATCTTTGTCCCCATGTGCAGTTGCAAATCGTAGTCTGGCTTTTTTTATGGCGGTTTTAGAGCAGTGGCTTCTTCCTTGCTGAGCGGCCTTTCAGGTTATGTCGACACAGGAATCGTTTTACTGTGGATATAGATACTTTTGTACCCGTTTCCCGTAATCTCTAGGAGACAGAACATGTCTCCTTCCTGAGAGGGATGACAGCTGTGTGGTCCCATGGTGTTTAAACTTGCGTACTATTGTTTGTAGAGATGAACGTGGAAATTGGAAATTGCTCCCAAGGATGAACCAGACTTGTGGAGGTCCACAATTTTGTTCCGAGGTCTTGCCTGATTTCTTTTGATTTCCCCATGATGTCAAGCAAAGAGGAACTGCGTTTTAAGGTAGGCCTTGAAATACATCCACAGGTACACCTGCAAATGACTCAAATTATGTAAATTAGAAGCTTCTAAAGCCGGGACATAATTTTCTGGAATTTTCCAAGCTGTTTAAAGGCACAGTCAATTTAGTGTATGTAAACTTCTGACCACTGGAATTATGATAGTGAATTATAAGAGAAATAATCTGTCTGTAAACAACTGGTGGAAAAATTGTCATACACACACTTTTTTTGGTTACTACATGATTCCATGTGTTATTTCATAGTTTTGATGTCTTGAATATTATTCCACAATGTAGAAAAGAGTAAAAATAAAGAAAAACCCTTGAATGAATAGGTGTCCCAACTTTTAACTGGTACTGTATGTGTTATGGCTTTTCACAGCTTTTTTTCAAATGGAAGCTTCTCTAATGTCAAACATGTAAAAGTGTGGTGTACCGTAGGGCAGCACTCGAGGCCCTCTACACTTTCTATTTTTAGCAATGACCTGCCACTGGCATTAATCAAAGCATGTGTGTCCAAGTATGCTGCTGACTCAACCATATGCGCATCAGCAACCCCAGCTAATGAAGCCACTGAAACCCTTAAAGAGTTGCAGTCTGTTTTAGAATGGGTGGCCAGAAATAAAATGGTCCTGAACAGCTCTAAAATTAAGAGCATTATATCATTCCCTAAGTTCTAGACCTCAGCTGAATCTGGTAATGAATGGTGTGACTGTTGAACAAGTTAAGGAGACTAAATTACTTGGTGTTACCTTCGATTGTAAACTGTAACGGTCAAAACATAGATTCAAAAGGTTGTAAAGATGGGGCGAGGTCTGTTCGTAATAAAGAGATGCGCTGATTTTTTTGGACACCACACTCCACAATGCAATTCCTGCAGGCTCTAGTTTTATCTTGATTATTGTCCAGTCATATGGTCAAGTGCCGCAGAGAAAGAAATGGTTAAGCTGCAACTGGCACGTCTTGCGCGTCATTGTAATCAGAAGGCTAATATTAATACTATGCTGTCCCAGTCTCGCTTGGCTAAGAGTTGAGGAAACTGACTTCCTGTTATTTCTTTAAGAAACATTGTGTTGGAAAATCCTAATTGTTTGCATAGTCAACTTACACACACTTACCCCACCAGACATGCCACCAAGGATATTTTCGAGGTCCCCAGGTCAAGAAAAAATTCAAGGAAACATACACAGCCATGAAGGCATGGAACTCCCATCTTATATCGCGCAAGTGAATAGCAAACCTGGTCTAAAAAAATATATAATAAAGAAACAACTCACGGCACAACGCCTCTCCCTCATGTGACCTACTTGTTGGTATGTACTGACATGTATGTGTAACAGATAGATACACACACAATATTTTAAATGTAAATTGTATAGTATTTTTCGTTATGTGTCGAACCCCCGTAAGACTTGTTATTGCCATTGGTGTCGGCTAATGGTGATCCTAATAAATCAAATCAAAATGTTTAATTTATTTTCTTCCTATAAACTTGACTAGCGTTTGAACCGCTTGGGCTATAAGATACTATGAGCCTATTCCTGAAACCTTAGACACACTAGAAAATGGTTGTGCCTTCTGCATTATCTTCACAGAATGGGCAGGACACATTATATGTTATATATATATATATATATATATATATACACACGTTATATGTGACAAGAAATGCTATTTGGCTCCGATAACCATTTCTTACATCATCTGACCATAGCACCAATTCCAATCCAAGTGCCAATGCAGTTGATCAAACTCTAGGCGTTTACATTTGTTGGATGATATGAAAATATAGCTTTTTGGCCACGCACACCAGTTGTGGGTTTGGGGTAAAAAATAAGGATGCATAAGCAGAAAATAACCCTATACCGACTGTAAAGTATGGTGGTTGATCTGATTTTAATGGGGCCATTTTGTTTCCACTGGTCCTGGGGCCCTTGTTACGGTCAAATGGCATCATGAACTTTAACCAGTACCCTAATATTTTTGCCAAAAAAACTGGTTGCCTCTGCAAGGAGGCTGAAACATGGCTGGATCTTCCAGCAAATCAATAACCCCAAGTCACTCAAAATCCAAAGAAATTGTTAATTGACCACACAAATCTACATTTTGTTCTCCAGTCTCATTAAACATTTTAGAAAAAGTCTCAATGCCATCATCCTCACAAGGTGGAGGTATTAAAAGGTATATAAAAAAAATGAAATACTTTTTATTTAAAGCATGGGAGCAAATCATTTTGACCCATATCTTTAGAATAAATATTGTCACTTGTTAAACAAAATCTCTGGGCAATTGTTTCAGTATAAAATATACAGTTTTTTTGCATACAATAAAACATAGGATTTGCATTATTTATTTTAGACAATATTTTTTTGCTCATCTTGATTAAGGATGCCAATAATTTTGTACATGACTGACTGGGTTCAAACTCAAGCCTACTGCACACCAACACTTTCTTTGGCAAACAGAAGCAGAAGGTTGTGTACTCCAATGAGACTGCAACAGAGGTGGATTAGTGATCCATGCATGTGATGTACAACATTATTGCCTTTGACCTGAAGACGTATTAGTTTGACTGATGGGGTTCTAACTCAGGTCTCCTGTGCACCACACAATGCAACTTTTCAGGTCTCTAACAAGTTACTCATCACGAAAGCGTCGCAAGTCACAGAACCAAAGCCTAGGCCTTAGCTCCGCAGGCTAACAATGTCTTAACCCAGTCAGTCACGTTACCCTTATAATATGTGCCCTTGCCAGAGACATGAAACTAAAGGTGTCCGCATACTTCAGTTTGGCTGGAAACAAGTCATCCCTCGTTGAATGGCAACAGACTTTACTGAAAAATCCTTACCCTTTTCCTGCAGTAAAATTACCTAGTGCCCCCATGGGTGGAATGTTAATATTTTTCATAATTTCATTTTTGTGGAGGGGTTGCAGAAAATCTGATGTTTCTATGTCAAACAGTTTCTTTATAATTTAGTCCTCTATGATGTATAAAAGTGTAATATTGGGATACAAATTCAAAATTGAATAGATTTCAACTCTACATCTGACATGGTCATGGTGTCTTTTTTTAAGAACATTACCATGTGTGTACGGTCTATACTTTTGTTTCAATGTAGATTTGTTTAAGACGACCAATAAACACTTGAGTGACCCTGATTGCAGTAAAATGAATAACCTGATGGGACACCACACTTCAAATGTTTTGTATATTTTACTGTAAGGGCAGACATGTCTGAGGCAGAGGTCCCGAGCTCAACTTTCGATATAAGCTGAAATAGGGGGAAGCGGTACTCATGAAGCAAGCAGTGTGTCATCCTTTACATTACCTTCCTCATCTCATCCCTATGGGCTTTAGCTAAGAGAGCTAACACAGTCTTGTAACATCCAGGAACTATTCCTTTCAATCTTTTACCCAGACTTCAGCAGAAATGTAGAGAAGCATATTTAGTTTCTTTAAAATGTAAAAAAAGAACCACCTGTCAGGAAGATACAGACAGCTGATACTACACTGAGCAAAAATCTAAACGCAAAATGTAAAGTGTTAGTTGAAATAAATGCATATATGCACAAGAAGCTTAGTTCACTCAAATTTTGTGCAGAAATGTGCTTACATCCCTGTCAGAGAGCATTTCTCCTTTGCCAAGATAATCCAAAACCGCAGGTTAAGGTTAAATCTAGACTTGGTTTCCTCAATCGAAATTGCTCCTCTTTCACCCAAGCTGCCAAACTAGCTCTGATTCAGATGACCATCGTACCCATGCTAGATTTCGGAGATGTAATTTATAGATCGGCAGTTAAGGGTGCTCTAGAGCGGCTAGATGTTCTTTACCATTCAGCCATCGGATTTGCCACCAATGCTCCTTATCGGACACATCACTGCCCTCTATACTCCTCATTTCTATATACCTGTCACAGGACCCACTGGTTGATGCTTATTTATAAAACCCTCTTATGCCTCACTCCCCACCCTTATCTGATATACCTACAGCAGTCCCTGTCCTCCACATACAGCACCCGTTCTGCCAGTCACATTCTGCTAAAAGGTCCCCAAAGCACACACATCCCTCGTCGAGGTCAACATTAATTCCCGCACATTGGCTCTTTTCAGTTCACTGCAGCTAGCGAATGGAACGTACTGCAAAAAAACTCACCGGACCGTTTTCTCTCTTCATTCAAATAATCAAATGATGGACAGTCTTACTGACAGTTGTGGATGCTTCTTGTCATGTGTGTTTTGTCCTATATTTTAATCCCAGCCCCCATCTGCGCAGGAGGCCTTTTGACTTTTGTTAAACCGTCATGGAAAATAAAAATGTGTTCTTAACTGACTAGCCTAGTTTAAAAAAATGTTTTTATTCAAGGGTGACCTACTTTGAAAGGATGGGAAGTGTTGGCTGTGCACTTGACCAGGCATTCCACATTTAACCATCTAAATATCAAGTTGTTGTTTTTTTGGTTTTATATTCTCAAACTAATAACAGGCCGTTTTAACTAGGAAAACAAACAATCAAAACGTACACGAACCCTAATCTTTACCTCAGGAATCTTGATTTAATGTTGTCCACGAAGTAGGCTAATTATCTTGACCGCCCCAACAGACACAAATGTTCTGTCAATCCTTGAGATGAACATTAATTCCCGCACTTTGGCTGTTAAATTGTGTGCAGTATCACACAAGGTCTTTATCACTTGACTTGTCATTCAGAAAAATCCTTTCCTGAATCAGCTGATGTTGTGCGATAATGTCTCCACTTAACGAAAACAATTATGAGTAATTATTGAAAAACCCTGTTAATAACAGTATCAATTTGTGTTTTATTAATCATATTAAAGTACATCTTTATGTTTGAAGCATAACATTTTTTGCAATCACATAAACTTCATGTATGTGAGCCTATGAAAGCTCCACACTAACATTGGGAGATACGAAATGTTACAGTACACTTCTGAGATCTCCACACACAAAAAAAGTGAGTCACAGCAATATCCAGGAATTTCCCAGGATCAATGTCAATGTATTAAATTGTAAAATGCATAGTATATGATAACAAACCGTATCAAAATCACATTATGTCACATGCACCTTAGTGAAATGCTTACTTACAAGCCCTTAACCAACAATGCAATTTTAAGAAAAATAAGTAAAAAAATAACAAAAATAACATAACTAAAGAGCAGCAGTAAAATAGTGAGGCTATATACAGGGAGTACCGTTACAGAGTCAATGTGTGGGGCGCTGGTTAGTCGAGGTAAATATGTGCATGTTGGTAGATGTATCATACATGTAGGAAAGAAAAGTTGTGTTT
Source organism: Oncorhynchus masou masou (assembly GCF_036934945.1). Taxonomy (NCBI): domain Eukaryota; kingdom Metazoa; phylum Chordata; class Actinopteri; order Salmoniformes; family Salmonidae; genus Oncorhynchus; species Oncorhynchus masou. The sequence goes on along the minus strand of NC_088241.1, from coordinate 28,503,845 downwards.
TATGTCACTCAATTTTGTGCCAAATCTGAAGACTCCAAGCACGAGAAAGGGTTTAAACATAGCTTTTGATTCAACTCATGAATTAGCTGTATTGAATGAATGAAATTTCTTTTATATGATAAATATATATATATAAATATATTCCCCCTTCATATTTTAATGTATTCACATGAAGAAGAAAAAAAGTATTATGAATTACTTTCTAAGCAGCTCCAAACAGCTGTCCACTGCCAGAAATGCTCACTGATACCCTTGAAAGAGCCATGTGACGGCCATCTACATCTGCCAAACAAAAGTATGGGCATGCAACACAGCCAATTTTGCCAACAGAAAAAGCAAAGCAGGAATGCAGCTGGAATAACGTTATAACCAACTAGCTAATGTTATGTTAGTTAGATAGCGAGCTAACTCATATAGAAAAAAATGTACAGACCACGAATTGAAGATATTTTCAAATGATCTTTACCATTTCAGCAAGATAGTTGGCTGTATGAGAAATTATTTTAGAACGCAAAGGCATTTCACTTACCATACTCTGTGGGGACAGGGTCAGGGTGGTAGGTGAAGTGCGCAGCATTCCTTCTTTGTGTTTTAGTTTTGGATGAGCAATTCGGGGATAACCTCAGCAGTGTGATCCCAAACGAGCTCTGAGCACCGACATTTACATTCGCGATGGAGGTTTTGGAGACTGCACCTCTGAGAAGAAACCTTGCAGCAGCCGCCATTGCTGTTGTGAGTGGACTGAACAGGAAGAAGATAATAATGACAGCATCCCTTTTTAGTCGAAAGGGGCTGTAGTTGGTTGAAACAGTGGGTGGTGTCAGAAGGTTCAGCCTCTTGTCCAATCGACCCTGAATACTTGAGGGACCTATTTTACCCTGGCCCGCGTTGAGGTGTCCGTCACGTCGTCTGGCGAAAGCGGGTAGGGAGGAGCGCCTCTCATATCGAACAGTAATCTGCGCCGGTCGGTTGATGTTGTCAACAAGGCAGCATTGTATCGTCCAGAAACATACAACATACATTTTCCATAAAATACATGTTTTATGTTTGTTTTATTGGAGGGCAGATAAAGCATTTGTATCAAAAGCAATCACTTTGCATAGGAAAACACAGAATCGTACTCATTACTACACGTGCTTTTTACATCACTTTTATTTTGAGCCAATTTCGCGGTCCGACAGAGCGGGCACCCGATTCAAACCCGAAGGCAGCAATCAACTTTCAGCCGGTGCCAAACACGCCTACTCGGGCGCCCGGGCAAAATGAATCGAACATCCACCTTGAGTTTTGTTACGTTCGAGATTGCAGCCAATTTTAAAAGCGAGTCAAGACTGACTGATCTGCTGACTGATCTGCTGACTGATCTGCATCCTAAATAATAACTCAATAGTCTTTGTAGATCAGTAAATCAGTCACAATGGTTCATATGTACAGAGGGAAATGGGAGGTGCATAGGTGCATATCAGCTTACAGCATGTTAATAACATTTCACAGGGAAGAGAAAGAGAACACATGTTATTACAGTTTCACACCAAACCTGCTAAGGAGATCGGGGCAATGTTAGCCGAAGATACAATCAAGTGGCTCTCCTCACATTTTTAGGGCAGAGCTCTGTCCTTGCCTTTCCAAATCCTAACTATAACTGTTCATAAATTATCTAAACCAAATTTATAATGACAGTCCTTAGTGCTTCATGTTGGTTCTATCACTTTAATTTAAGACCCTAACTTTTCTCATCACCTGTGGTAATGACGGATTGGTATTTCAATGCATTCTTAGTCTAAATTGCTTTACATTTTGCTGTGTGCACAATCAACCTGATACCCCAAATAAACAATTTTGGATAAGCCTAAATCAATTACAGGCACGGTTGACCACCCCCTCAGTCCCTGGCACTCATCCTTCCTTTCCTGGCATTTCTTCATGTTCTTCTTCAGATGGTGTTTCAGTTTGTCCTTTTAATGGCACATTTGAAGTGGATGGCCGTTGATAATGTCTCTCACCTGAGCCGCCAGGGTCTTTTACAGTCCATTATGTCTTGTCCATTTTCCTACCAGTACGCAAGCAGCATGAGAGAAGTTTAGACTGGATTTTCTCCATGCTCACTCTACGTGAACCCACATCACACTCCTGAGAGAAAAAGCTGACGAAGTTGACGGCTTCTGGATGCTGTGTACAGGTTGCTGGCTCGGACTCAGGTTTCTCTGTAGAAGTGATGAAGGACTATACTGAACACCATTTTCAGCCAGTTAGAGGGGGTGTTGAGGTTCACACTGTTCTCGGCAGAATTATCTTCCACCCATCTAGATACCATCTGTGGTCAGACCAGAACAACAGTTTAGTTTAGGGCATTTGTAATTCAGGAAATCCAGACAAATGATTTACTGTATGAGAAATTATTATTATTAGGAAATCCAAAGACAAATGAAAAGAATGAAAACACACAGCTGAACCCCCCCCCATCTTGGCAATCTCAGTGCAGAGTTACAGGTCAGGGAGTCAGAGGGCTTAGGGAGAAATCCGACCATCCAGCAGACCCAGTCATATATCACTCGAGGTGGGGAAAACTTAAATTAATTTGGAGTAAATGTCATCCATTACCAACATCTTTTTTTTCCTTTTACAGGCAGGCATGTGAAGAACATCTATTTGCATATTTACCAAAGGGCCCCAGGGGACCGGTATTATTTACCAAAGGGCCCCAGTGTATTTACCAAAGGGCACCAGGGCACCAGTAATTACTGCTTTGGACACATGACTTACACCCTGATTCATGCATCAACAACAACAAAAAACAACACTGCCTGTTAATATAAAAAATAAACTAATTAGAATAACAAATCAAATAATCTCTTGATAACTCCATGAGGAAATAATTGTATCCCATAAGGTAATGGTAAAATAGACTAGAAACATATCTCTCTCTCTCTGTCCTTCTTGTGGTCCGAAACACACTTAAGGCTATTGATACATTATACACTTCTTCTTAAATATTTGTTTTTACATAGCCCATAAATAAATACAAAAATAATGTCTGCTGTCTTTCTAGCTAGGGTGATCAGGCCTCACCAGGAAGTCAGAATAGAGGTCAGAGGTCAGCCCTATTAAGTGAGTGTTTGTTTTCCTGAACCTCAGACATTATTTAAAGATATTTATTAAAACATTTTGTGTATTAGGTTTACATTGGGTTTTTCAGTACATATCTTCTAATCAAGAGAATGGACATGTGTGCAACCAAAACTCTGACAATAGAAATGTTCATTTGTGTACATCATGTCACTATCGTCGTTGGAATGAGGTGAGGACCAAAGCGCAGCATGGTAAGTGTTCATCATATATTTATTAAACCGAGAACACTAAACAAAATAACAAAGGAGAAACGAAACAGTTCTGAAAGGTGACATACACATAACAGAAAATAATCCCCCACAACTCAAGGGTGAAAACAGGCTACCTAAGTATGGTTCTCAATCAGGGACAACAATTGACAGCTGCCTCTGATTGAGAATCATACCAGGCTAAACGCAGAAATCACAAATCATAGAAAAACAAACATAGACAACCCACCCAACTCACGCCCTGACCAAGCTAAAACAAAGACATAACAAAAGAACTAAGGTCAGAACGTGGCACAGCATCCTTTCTAACATGTGAAAAACCCACTTCCTGCCTCAGGAAGCCTTTCAAAGGGAGAGATACAGAATCCTTGATGAACATGAAAATAAAAACTTGGATAGCGGACATTCCATCAGTCCTGGAAGAAAGGAAATAAACATGTACTTAGTTTCACTATGCTACAATTTAATCAGTCCTAAAAATTCTTAATCATTAATCGAGTTTGCTGCATTTGGGGCAGGAAGTCTCAATAAACCCATGCGGATACAGAATTATACTTCAGACACATCAGATGATACGGTGTCCTGTAAAGCTGAATCTCTTGTAATCTTAATATTTTTTTACCTGTTGCTTTGACATTCAATTCTGTACAAACTGTCCCAAATTTCCCCACTGTCTCTCACAGCCTGTTTGAGTTCGGTGTGTACTGGCGGCTATCTATTGTTCCACGGGAAGGTTCTCTCTAACCCAAACAGCAGATGACTTAAACACGAGAGCATTGGCCCAGGCCTTGAAGAGTAAGCAGCCTCTAATTTAATATCTGTCCCAATACTCAATCCTTCTGTCTTACTCCTTTCAATTACTAAGATATTGCATTATTGGATATCTATCTGAAAGCCAGTTACCATTCACTTTGTACATTCAATTTTCCTTCAACCAGGACTCCCTTCTTACCAATAGGAAGACCTTCTCAATCTTCTACTTATACACACGGATCAATCTCAAACAACAAGGTTTAAAACAAAACAAAATAAACATGATAACTTTCTCTACAGTCGAAGGCATTATTTTCATCTTAGTATACCTTCAAAATATATTCTATATTTATTTCAAATTTCTGTTGGAAATTCACTTTCTGCTTCAATATTTATTAAATATTTATTATTTTAAGATTAATATGTAATGCATTGGAGGGATCAATATGTATTAACTGGGTTGAACTGACTCAGTCCCCAGTAGATGTCATGCTCTGTCCATAATACGTCTCTACCTAACACTTTAAAAGGTTGAGTAAGTGTATACAAAAAAATCATTGGTTCTATTTAACAGCTTATTTCAAGGGTGGAGGAAATCTCATAAGCATGTATAGTTTTATTGGTTAGGTGTAAATCAAGTCCTGTACAATGCTTTTACCTCATATTCATCAAATGATCCATAAAGGGACCACTCTGAACAGAATACTTTTTACACCATTGTCATGTTGGCCTCTTTGGGTATAGCAAGCCCCATCCCCCTCTCCCTGCCTCCCCCTTTCCTCCTTCAACTAGGTTGCTGTGGTCAGAGAGACATCGTAAATTCATGAGAAGACCCTGCCACAGGGCCACACAGTATAGAGAGAGTAGATTTCATGGAGAACAAAGGAATGTCTTCCACCTCACAGAACTTGAGGTAAAAACAAATTTCATGTTCCGGAGAAAGTATAAAAGATCGGTGAAGAATCCAGCTACGAACTGGTACGTTTGTCACAACTTGGGGAAGCTCATGGGAGATGGTGTGGCCACGTTACCATAATGCTGTTTATATAATAGCCTCAGATATGAGGTTTACATCTAGTTGTTGTATAAGATTAATGAGTGAGTATGATATTGGTTTCCGGCGCCGACAGAGATGGCCGCCTCACTTCGCGTTCCTAGGAAACTATGCAGTTTTTTTTTTTTTTTTACGTGTTATTTCTTACATTAGTACCCCAGGTCTTCTTAGGTTTCATTACATACAGTCGAGAAGAACTACTGAATATAAGATCAGCGTCAACTCACCATCAGTACGACCAAGAATATGACTTTCGCGAAGCGAATCCTGTGTTCTGCCTTTCAACCAGGACAACGGAATGGATCCCAGCCAACGACCCAAAAAAACGACTTCGTAAAAGAGGGAAACGAGGCGGTCTTCTGGTCAGACTCCGGAGACGGGCACATCGTGCACCACTCCCTAGCATTCTTCTCGCCAATGTCCAGTCTCTTGACAACAAGGTTGATGAAATCCGAGCAAGGGTAGCATTCCAGAGGGACATCAGAGACTGTAACGTTCTATGCTTCACGGAAACATGGCTCACTGGAGAGACGCTATCGGAGGCGGTGCAGCCAGCGGGTTTCTCCACGCATCGCGCCGACAGAAACAAACACCTTTCTGGTAAGAAGAGGGGCGGGGGCGTATGCCTTATGGCTAACGAGACGTGGTGTGATCACAGAAACATACAGGAACTCAAATCCTTCTGTTCACCTGATTTAGAATTCCTCACAATCAAATGTAGACCGCATTATCTACCAAGAGAATTCTCTTCGATTATAATCACAGCCGTATATATTCCCTCCCAAGCAGACACATCGATGGCTCTGAACAAACTTTATTTGACTCTTTGCAAACTGGAATCCATACATCCTGAGGCTGCATTCATTGTAGCTGGGGATTTTAACAAGGCTAATCTGAAAACAAGACTCCCTAAATTGTATCAGCATATTGATTGCGCCACCAGGGCTGGCAAAACCTTGGATCATTGTTATTCTAACTTCCGCGACGCATGTAAGGCCCTGCCCCACCCTCCATTCGGAAACGCTGACCACGACTCAATTTTGCTGATCCCTGCCTACAGACAGAAACTAAAACAAGAAGCTCCCACGCTGAGGTCTGTCCAACGCTGGTCCGACCAAGCTGATTCCACACTCCAAGACTGCTTCCATCACGTGGATTGGGACATGTTTCGTATTGCGTAAGACAACAACATTGACGAATACGCTGATTCAGTGTGCGAGTTCATTAGAACGTGCGTTGAAGATGTCGTTCCCATAGCAACGATTAAAACATTCCCTAACCAGAAACCGTGAATTGATGGCAGCCTTCACGTGAAACTGAAAGCGCGAACCACTGCTTTCAATCAGGGCAAGGTGACTGGTAACATGACCGAATACAAACAGTGCAGCTATTCCCTCCGTAAGGCTATCAAACAAGCTAAGCGTCAGTATAGAGACAAAGTAGAATCTCAATTCAACGGCTCAGACACAAGAGGTATGTGGCAGGGTCTACAGTCAATCACGGACTACAAGAAGAAATACAGCCCAGTCATGGACCAGGATGTCTTGCTCCCAGGCAGACTAAATAACTTTTTTGCCCGCTTTGAGGACAATACAGTGCCACTGACACGGCCTGCAACGAAAACATGCGGTCTCTCCTTCACTGCAGCCGAGGTGAGTAAAACATTTAAACGTGTTAACCCTCGCAAGGCTGCAGGCCCAGACGGCATCCCCAGCCGCGCCCTCAGAGCATGCGCAGACCAGCTGGCTGGTGAGTTTACAGACATATTCAATCAATCCCTATACCAGTCTGCTGTTCCCACATGCTTCAAGAGGGCCACCATTGTTCCTGTTCCCAAGAAAGCTAAGGTAACTGAGCTAAATGACTACCGCCCCGTAGCACTCACTTCCGTCATCATGAAGTGCTTTGAGAGACTAGTCAAGGACCATATCACCTCCACCCTACCTGACACCCTAGACCCACTCCAATTTGCTTACCGCCCAAATAGGTCCACAGATGACGCAATCTCAACCACACTGCACACTGCCCTAACCCATCTGGACAAGAGGAATACCTAAGTGAGAATGCTGTTCATCGACTACAGCTCGGCATTTAACACCATAGTACCCTCCAAGCTCGTCATCAAGCTCAAGACCCTGGGTCTCGACCCCGCCCTGTGCAACTGGGTACTGGACTTCCTGACGGGCCGCCCCCAGGTGGTGAGGGTAGGCAACAACATCTCCACCCCGCTGATCCTCAACACTGGGGCCCCACAAGGGTGCGTTCTGAGCCCTCTCCTGTACTCCCTGTTCACCCACGACTGCGCGGCCATGCACGCCTCCAACTCAATCATCAAGTTTGCGGACGACACAACAGTGGTAGGCTTGATTACCAACAACGACGAGACGGCCTACAGGGAGGAGGTGAGGGCCCTCGGAGTGTGGTGTCAGGACAATAACCTCACACTCAACGTCAACAAAACTAGGGAGATGATTGTGGACTTCAGGAAACAACAGAGGGAACACCCCCCTATCCACATCGATGGAACAGTAGTGGAGAGGGTAGTAAGTTTTAAGTTCCTCGGCATACACATCACAGACAAACTGAATTGGTCCACTCACACAGACAGCATCGTGAACCTCAACCTCAGGAGGCTGAAAAAATTTGGCTTGTCACCAAAAGCACTCACAAACTTCTACAGATGCACAATCGAGAGCATCCTGGCGGGCTGTATCACCGCCTGGTACGGCAACTGCTCCGCCCACAACCGTAAGGCTCTCCAGAGGGTAGTGAGGTCTGCACAACGCATCACCGGGGGCAAACTACCTGCCCTCCAGGACACCTACACCACCCGATGTTACAGGAAGGCCATAAAGATCATCAAGGACAACACCCACCCGAGCCACTGCCTGTTCACCCCGCTATCATCCAGAAGGCAAGGTCAGTACAGGTGCATCAAAGCTGGGACCGAGAGACTGAAAAACAGCTTCTATCTCAAGGCCATCAGACTGTTAAACAGCAACCACTAACATTGAGTGGCTGCTGCCAACACACTGACTCAACTCCAGCCACTTTAATAATGGGAATTGATGGGAAATGATGTCAAATATATCACTAGCTACTTTAAACAATGCTACCTAATATAATGTTTACATACCCTACATTATTCATCTCATATATATACGTATATACTGTACTCTATATCATCTACTGCATCCTTATGTAATACATGTATCACTAGCCACTTTAACTATGCCACTTTGTTTACATACTCATCTCATATGTATGTACTGTACTCGATACCATCTACTGTATCTTGCCCATGCTGCTCTGCACCATCACTCATTCATATCTTTATGTACATATTCTTTATCCCTTTACACTGTGTATAAGAAATTAGTTTTGGAATTGTTAGTTAGATTACTTGTTGGTTATTACTGCATTGTCGGAACTAGAAGCACAAGCATTTCGCTACACTCGCATTAACATCTGCTAACCATGTGTATGTGACAAATAAATAAAATTTGATTTGATTTGATAATTGTGTAATACGATTTTGGACTGTTTAATGAAGAAAAATACAATTCCCTTTTGATTTGAACTAAATCAGAGGACCGCCCCTGAGCCCAGTTAGGGTCAGACATCCTGGGACAGCCCTATTCGGCCCTTCCGAATAAAACTCCCACTCTGGTTTTCGATCAGCAAACCGAGCTTACCTCAATTACGAGATGGCTAAAGGTTGCAGACCATGTTTTTCTCCATTAGGAGGGACAAAGGTTGTAGACCATTGCTGAATCTTTGAACCATACCGCGTGGTTAACCTCTTAGACTATCGATACCGACAGAATAAGAACAAGTCTTTGATATTAATTACTAGTCTGCCGCTAGGAATTCAGTATCATTGAACGTAAAGAACGACAACCGCCGAAACATCCATTCTATAACGAAACAAACAAATGTTACTCTGAACTATCCACTATAACAACAACCGAGAGAGAGGTGGAGAGAGATGAAAAATTCTACAAAAGAAACAAACTTTTCACCAGCGATCAAGATGACACACTGGGTGTAAATATATATATATTGATTGCAATTGTTCCCGAATGAGTGAGTGTTCATGTGTAACTTTTGTCTAAAAAGCTGCCATGCCGGTTTAGCCCACTAGGGCTTCTGTGAATTACTGAGTTGGTAATAAATAAATTATTTAAGACAATTGATGTATGGATGACTCATAGTGAAGACTGGGTTTGTGCAGATAACCAACAACTTACAACGTTTGGAATGAGACTAACGTGAGGTAAAGTAAATTATTCATTAATTCGAAGACTAATTGATCAGATAAAATATCTGAAAAGTTATTTTAGGAAATGATAACTTTAATCTGAATATTTTTCCTTGGTGCCCCGACTTCCTAGTAATTACGGTTACATGATTAATCAGTCTACTCGTGTAATACTAATTACAGAGAATATTTGATAAAAACTATAAGTCTTCAGTTATGATAGTAAAAACGACACCACTTACATACATACATATGTACTGTACATACCTACATATCTTCACATACGTGTGGGTGTGCAAGTTTTATGTTATTATTATTTTTCTATTCTTCATCAGATCATCATAATAACAAATTATACAAATATTATGTTACTTTATCTCCAGTAACCCATTATGCATTTGTACTACATCACAAATTCCTCCTCTACACCAGTGTTCTTTTCATTCAGGGGTTTAAATATTTACTAGTTTTCTATTTAAAGCATATTTGGAAATATTACTTTCTCCTTTCATATCTCCAAACAGAATACCTTTATAACGTTATAAATCTTTAGGTTTTCACCTCAACACCGCAGCAACAATCATAGCACAGCAGCCCTAGGGGTACACATATCTTTCAATGGCTTCTTCTGTTAGTGCTCACTACCTGTAGATCGATGGGCAGTGGTGGACAGACCCCTAGATAAGGTTATAGATCTCAAAACAGCTCACACAGAACTGATTGGTGTATCCATTCTTTCACAGAGTCAGTAATCCTCTTTCACACCGGAGCTAGTCCCCTGACAGCTCTCATTCACTCTGTACAGTCAGCTTAATATCCACATTTCAATCTCTTAACGTCTAAGTTTCAATCAATCATTTTATTATCCAAATTTCAATGAGATTGACACCCACATTTAAATCAATCAACTTATTATCCAAATGTCAATCAGCTTAACACGTCCTTTCCACACTCACACAACCATACACAACTTTCACATCCACGTAATACTATTCCAAAACACACTCCGTAATCTCCCTTATTACCATGTGTAATTTCAACGATTCTCTGTTACCTCCTATGCACCATATGTATCTTCACTATATATATATAATAGCACAGAGGGCACCTTATGCTGTTCTATACCAGTGGCTGCGGACCACGTAGACATCTCTCTTATAAATGCCTAAAGACAGCTGTCAGTGTGGTACCGTTACTTGTCCTCGCTCTAGTCTTCTCTCTAAGACTAGCTCAAGCCTTCTTCCACGTCATATGTATCTTCAACGGTTCCTTCAACGGTTCCTGGGAGTCCCATAGGGTGGTGCACAATTGGCCAAGTATCATCTGGGTTTGGCTGTTATTGTAACTAAGAATTTGCCTTGTTAAAAAATAATGGTCCCTACAGCATTCTACAGTCCCACAGCATCAATAGTTTATATAGTCATACATTCTGTAGTCTTGCCGTTTACCATACATGTAAATAACACCCCTATTCAAAAACTCCTTGTGTTATTTTGTAGGCTAGTGGTACCCTCCTTCTACATCTTTGTTTAATTTGATTGGTTATATATAACTTCTTTTTATACAGATTCATTTAAATTGAATCATGGGCAGTTCACAGTAAGGGACTGTTCTGGGCGGATCTCGTCGTCTTTTGGTCAGACGAGAATTTCCCTCACGCTTCCCAAAATGTGCCACCAGTTTTCCATACAGACCGCCACTGGAAAGTTCCCCGGGCAGAATCAATAATGCAGTTTGTGATGTCAAATTGTCATGGAAATTCTTACACATGGACACTCTTAAATTAATCATCCTTTATTTGTCAGCGAGCTGGAGAGGTTCCAACCAACTCAATGCACCATAGTACATATGTCAATCAGGAGCTCTGCCTGGGCAGTCCCAGCTGTTGTCTTATATATGGCTCTACACAGATGTTATGTTTGCATAATTCATTAATAAATTACCATTTTGTTTCATTCAAGTGACCGTCCAATACTGGTTCATAACATGTGACAGACCAATACCTCACGAGGCTTCTTCTCTATAGACAATATAAACAGGCTGAAACGGAGATATCTGTAACGAATGTCATCGGGATAAGGAGAAGAGGACCAAGGTGCAGCGTGGTCAGTATTCATAATACGTTTAATAAATACGAACACTAGCACAAAAACAACAAACGAACAGTTCCGCAAGGTGCAATACACAAAACTACCCACAAACACAGGTGGGAACAGGCTACCGAAGTATGGTTCTCAATCAGAGAACAGCTGCCTCTGATTGGGAACCATACCAGACCAAACACATAGAAATACAACACACAGAACAAAACAGAGAATGAAAAACATAGAATGCCCACCCCAACTCACGCCCTGACCAAACCAAAATAGAGACATAAAAAAGGAACAATATCTTAGGCCCCCATAATTCACACCCTGACCGTAGGTCTATTATGAATAGACTGAGACTAGAACATAGTGCCCTATTTATCAATGATCTTTAAACAGCAATAATCCCAATGAGTTTGGTAACCTCTCACTGGCTCAGGGGCCACAAATGCAACCATTTAACACTAGGAAAGCTTTATATTGATTCAAAGCTAATTACATTTTTGAATTACTCTGCCAATTTAAAGTTATTTGCCCCCATCCTTGGCTTTTCCTAAATAAGTCTATATAACACACTATCATTGTTAAAATATTCATATCTCAAACATAATTTGTGTTATAAGCAGTTTTAAGGGGATATGTGCAGCTGATGATGGCCTATCATAATTACACCTAAACTACATCAAAAGTAATTTCAAACATATAACAATAGTTAGCTGAAAGACAAGATTACATTTACAATAGCCTGATGAGTGAGAATTGTATCAGTTGTTTATATTGTATATGAAGACGTAGCTAGGAATTGACACAGAGGCAGGGGAATGAAACAGAGTGCCAAAAAGTGACTTTTGAAAATTCTCCTACAAAAGCAGTGCCTTCAGAAAGTATTCACACATCTTTACTGTTTTTCACATTTTGTTGTGTTACAGCCTGAATTTAAAATGGATTAATTTGAGATTGTGTGTCACTGGCCTACACAAAATATCCCATAATGTTAAGTTGAAATATGTTTTTAGAAAGCTTTACAAATTAATAAAAAAATTAAAAGCTGAAATGTATTGAGTCAATAAGTATTCAACTCTTTTGCTATGGCAAGCCTAAATAAATTCAGGAGTAAAAACATTCGTAACAAGTCACGTTTCATGGACTCTGTGTGCAATAATATTCTCTGCACTCCATATGTAAGGCCAATCAGTCGAGCAGTGAATTTCAAACACAGATTTAACCCCAAAGTTCAGGGAGTTTTTCCAATGTCTCGCAAAGAAGGGAACCTATTGGTTGATGGATAGAAATAAAAAAATCTGACATTAAATATCCCTTTCAGCATATCTCAGACTGGCCAATAAAAAGAAAAGATTAAGTGCACAGGGGCCTCCCACTCCTCTTTCTATTCTGGTTAGAGACAGTTTGCGCTGTTCTGTGAAGGGAGTAGTACACAGTGTTGTATGAGATCTTCAGATTCTTGGCAATTTCTCTCATGGAATAGCCTTTATTTCTCAGAACAAGAATAGCCTGATGAGTTTCAGAAGAAAGCTATTTGTTTCTGGCCATTTTGAGTCTGTAATCGAACCCAGAAATTCTGATGTTCCAGATACTCAACTACTCTAAAAAGGCCTGTTTTATTGTTTTTTAAATCAGAACAACAGTTGTCAGCTGTGCTAACATAATTGCAATAATATTGAAAGGAGACATTCTGGATGGGTGGGGTTGGGGAAATGGGGTAGCAGGTTGGGGTGAGGCTCTCTTTTCCCCCTCTCTTTACATACTAAAAGTGTGGTTAATGCTTCTGCAGCATTGAAGGTCCCCAAGAACACAGTGGCCTCCATCATTCTGAAATGGAAGAAGTTTGGATCCAGCAAGACTCTTCATAGAGCTGGCCGCCCGGCCAAACTGAGCAATCAGGGGAGAAGGGCCATGGTTAGGGAGGAGACCAAGAACCCAACGTTCACTCTGACAGAGCTCCAGAGTTCCTCTGGGGAGATGGCAGAACCTTCCAGAAGGACCACCATATCTGCAGCACTCCACCAATCAGGCAATTATGGTAGAGTGGCCAGACAGAAGCCACTCCTCAGTAAAAGGCACATGACAGCCCACTTGGGGTTTGCCAAAAGGCACCTAAAGGACTCTCAGACCATGAAAACCTATTTTCTCTGGTCTGATGAAATCAAGATTGAACTCTTTGGCCTGAATGCCAAGTGTCACGTCTGGTGGAAACCTGGCATCATCCCTACGGTGAAGCATGTTGGTGGCAGCATTATGCTGTGGGGATGTTTTTCAGCGGCAGGGACTGGGAGACTAGTCAAGATCAAGGGAAAGATGAACGGAGCGAAGTGCAGAGAGATCCTTGATGAAAACCTGCTCCAGAGTGTTCAGGACCTCAGGCTGGGGTGAAGGTTCACCTTCCAACAGGACAACAACCCTAAGCACACAGCCAAGACAAAGCATGTGTGGCTTGAATGCCCTTGAGTGGCCCAGTCAGAGCCGGGACTTGAACCTGTTCGAACATCTCTGGAGAGACCTGAAAATAGCTGTGCAGCGACGCTCCCAATCAAACCTGACAGAGCTTGAGAGGATCTGCAGAGAAGAATGGGAGAAACTCCCTAAATACAGGTGTGCCAAGCTTGTAGCGTCATACCCAAGAAACTCAAGGTTGTAATTGCTGCCAAAGGTTCTTCAACAAAGTACTGAGTTAAGGGTCTGAATACTTATGTAAATGTTATATAAATACATATATATATATATATATATATATATATATATTTTTTTTTTTTCAAAAATGTCTAAAAACCTGTTTTTGCTTTGTCATTATGGAGTATTGTGTGTAGATTGATGAGGGGGAAAAATATTTAATACACTTTAGAATAAGGCTGTAACATAACAACATTTTTGAAAAAGTCAAGGGGTCTGAATACATCCCGAATGCACTGTGTTTATTAGACTGCTAGCATGTTGAAAAGACACATCATTAGCCCGAAAGGTGGGTCCAGAGAGGGCAGGCTTTTCTAGTGTTAATCACTGGCAAGAAGGCCAATCAAATTAGATCAGCTTTGTGTTAGGTTACATGCTGCATATTAAAACACCATTAAAGGAAACTTAGATAATAACCTAAGAGTATGCTAATACACTTAAGCAATAAGGCACGAGGGGGTGTGGTATATTGCCAATATACCACGGCTAAGGACTGTTCTTGGCATGACACAACGCAGAGTACCTGGATACCGACTTTAGCCATGGTATATTGGCCATATACCACAAAGCCCCGAGATGCCTTATTGCTATTATAATCTGGCTACCAACCTAAGTAGAGCAGTAAAAATAAATGCTTTGTCATACCCGTGGTATACGGTCTGATATACCACGGCTGTCAGCCAGTCAGCATTCAGGGCTCAAACCACCCAGCTTATAAATAATAATAGGCCATAGCCTTTATAGACTAGAACAGTGGTCCACGACCTTTTCTTAGTCGAGATCACCTTATGAATCAAAATGCAAGCCGAGTGCAATTGTCTGCTGGGCGCAAGAGATCAAGTGCACCGACGATGTATTGTGTGATATCAATTAAATTATCAATAGCCTATAGGGCCTAACTATAGTGCATCGGTGGAAAAGCACAGGGCAAAGATATTTCCAATTAAATTACATTACAAATGAGCTATTTACACTGACTGGAAATATTGTTTCATGCACTTTCCTATTTTCAATTGCAATAAGAGGTCTGACTTTCTTAATGTAGGCCTTCCCCTTAATATAATGTAGAGTCCCTCATATTTCGAAACTTGAGTCTCAAACTAGGCAATATGAAAACACTGGTAATAGGCCAGTTGTTGTAGCCTATTACCTGTGAGGCAAATCAGAGTAATTTTTCTGCCGAGGGAGGGAGTGCAAGTCGAAGTGGAGAAGAGTGTTTCATGATTTCTAAAAGTGCTGAAGAAAAACAGCATTGTAGTGCTGATCATTGCCTCTGAATGTACTGAAACTGTCTTTAAGGCCCTCGATTAGATCAATGCAATCAGTGATTGATATAGAGGGACTGGAGGTCCTTCATGGCAAAATCACTGATATCAAATGACTTGACACATGCTCCAACATCATCTTCTATACACTGCCTCTTGAAAACATTGAACAGTGAGCTTTGTTTGGCCACTTGTTTTTGCTAGCCTTGTGAGTCTAGCTAACGATGTGTAGCCTACACAGCAATAGCTACTGTTCACTGCACATGGTACAAGTGTGAAGTGACACGTGTCAGAACCTGGCCATTATTCTAAAAATAAGCTGATAATTTTAAAAACTATGTTTTTGTATTTTCCCTGTAAATAATAAAGCAAAATTCTAAGTCATTACATAGACCTAAATTAAATAGATTTAATGTACAGTACCAGATTTTTATGTAAGATGTCCTTGAGTGTCCTGAAAGGCATCTGCCAAATAAAATTTATTATTGTCAATATATACCATATATCCCTTTTGTTTTCCTACCCCCTCCCCACTGCTTGCTATGAAATTTACCTGACTATAAAGGCCAGTGCTTGACTTGGCCTGAAATACTGTACGTGCCGGTACTCATTTATATTTAGGTGCAGGAACTCAATAATTTTGAGATAATATTCTATAGGAGGCTCAGGGACTCTAGCAGAATAAAATCCTTTACTCATTTCCAGTGAGCTCCTGCCCAAGTTAAGGACTGTGCTTAGGTAAAAAGTCTACTAATTAAATACACTGCTGACCTTAAAGTCCAAAAAGCACATTTTTGTTTTTCATGAATTTTTACAAAAGCTAATTTTGACTTTGTTGCTGTGCTATCTAGTGAAAACCATTCCTGGGTGCAAAAGGTGGAAAAAAAGAGAGTAATATGTCTGGTGTCATGAAGAGCATGGAACAGTCATGCTGGTGGAGGTATTAGAAAATGGTGCATGCAGTATTCAAAGCTCTCGCTGATCTGGTGCTGAAATCCTTTGGCTGGTTTTGATATCAATTTGAGACAGCATTATTACCATACACTGAAATCAGCCCATCTTATATTGTCAGAGCAGGTTATCACCCCCACATAACATTCCTCCTCTCAGCAGCTTCACTTATAATTCATTCAAGACTTCCAGTTATTTGTATCCTACCAGTGCAAGTATTATATATATATATATATATATATATATACATACATACATACACACATACACAGTTGAAGTCAGAAGTTTACATTCAATTTGGTTGGAGTCATTAAAACTCATTTTTCAACCACTCCACAATTTTTTTGTTAACAAACTAGTTTTGGCAAGTCAGTTCGGACATCTACTTTGTGCATGACAAGTTATTTTTCCAACAACTGTTTACAGACTGTATCACAATTGCAGTGGGTCAGAAGTTTACACACACTAAGTTGACTGTGCCTTTAAACAGCTTGGAAAATTCCAGAAAATTAATTTAGAAGCTTCTGATAGGCTAATTGACATCATTTGAGTCAATTGGAGGTGTACCTGTGGATGTATTTCAAGGCCTACCTTCAAACTCAGTGCTTCTTTGCTTGACATTATGGGAAAATCAAAAGAAAAAAGCCAAACAAAAATTGTAGACATCCACCAGTCTTGTTCATCCTTGGGAGCAATTTCCAAATGCCTGAAGGTACCACAGTCATATGTACAAACAATAGTATGCAAGTATAAACACCATGGGACCATGCAGCCGTCATACCGCTCAGGAAGGAGACATGCTCTGTCGTACTTTGGTGCAAAAAGTGCAAATCAATCCCAGAACAGCAAAGGACCTTGTGAAGATGGAGGAAACGGGTACAAAAGTATCTATATCCAATGTGAGAAACGAGTCCTATATCAACATAACCTGAAAGGCCACTCAGCAAGGAAAAAGCCACTGCTCCAAAACCGCCATAAAAAAGCCAGACTACGGTTTGCAACTGCACATGGGGACAAAGATTGTACTTCTTGGAGAAATGTCCTCTGGTCGGTCTGATGAAACAAAAATATAACTGTTTGGCCATAATGACCATCCTTATGTTTGGAAGAAAAAGAGGGAAGCATGCAAGTCGAAGAACACCATCCCAACCGTGAAGCACGGTTGCATCATGTTGTAGTGGTGCTTTGCTGCAGGAGGGACTGGTGCACTTCACAAAATAGATGGCAAGGAAAATGATGTGGATATATTGAAGCAACATCTCAAGACATCAGTCAGGAAGTTAAAGTTTGGTCACAAATGGGTCTTCCAAATGGACAATGACCACAAGCATACTTCCAAAGTTGTGGCAAAATGGCTTAAGGACAACAAAGTCAAGGTATTGGAGTGGCCACCACAAAGCTCTGACTGCAATCCTACAGAAAATTTGTGGGCAGAACTGAAAAAGCATGTGTGATTAAGGAGGCCTACAAACCTGACTCAGTTACACCAGCTCTGTCAGGAGGAATGGGCCAAAATTCACCCAACTTATTGTGGGAAGCTTGTGGAAGGCTACCCAAAACATTTGACCCAAGTTAAACAATTTAAAGGCAATGCTACCAAATACTAATTGTGTGTATGTAAACTTCTGTGTGATGAAAAATAAAAGCTGAAATAAAAGCTGAAATAAATAAATCGCTCTTTTTGACATTTCACATTCTTAAAATAAAGTGGTGATCCTAACTGACCTAAGACAGGGAATTTTTACTAGGATTAAACGTCAGGAATTGTGAAAAACTGAGTGTAAATGTATTTGGCTAACATGTTTGTAAACTTCCGACTTCAACTGTATATACACACAGCTATAAATAACTACAGATGAAATTGACAGCTGAAAGAAATAAACATTAATAATACAGTTAGCTAGTTCATTTGTTGAGCATTTGTTTTGTAGTTACATATTTGAGAGTACAGTAAAATGTGCAAAGTAAAGAAACACAAAAAAAGTGTCCATCTTAAAAAGAAAAGTATAGATCCGTATCCTTCAAGATGCGAGCAAGGGGAAGTCATGAAGACATGAGAGAATAAAACATGGAGATGGTAGAGCTCTTTAGGGCATTTATGGACCCTGCTTGAAAACAGTTCAAATGCTTCCTTCTTTCCTCCCATCCTCTGTGTTATCACTGATCTAACATACTTGGATAGAATAAAAGCAAAGGTTCCACATCATAGCTTTCACCATTCCAGACATGACAGATCAGTGATGACTTTAAAAGGGGGAAGGAAACATTTTCAAAGTATTCAAACAGGGCCAGTGTACTGCCAAACAGCATGTCTTTTTCAGGTTGTGCTGAAGTTGTGCTCGACTTAGGCTAGGAATTAAGTCCCATCTGCTGACCCCTTTGGATTTTTTTAGGCCATCAGTGGAGCCATCTACATCTTCCAGTTGAGATGGCTGGATGACTTTACACACCCTGCAGCGTCCAGTTTCCGACCACTGTTGCACATTTTCGCCAAATTCTGTCGATTGCAGAGAAGACGCCAGTCAGTTAAAGCAAACGACGATAAGACAATTATTATTGGAAATTCCACATTGTCATGCTTACATTAGCAGCCCTGGCAATGCTGTTGGGAGACTGTAAGGCAGCGAGCTCGTTGAGGATCCTCTTCAGATCATTATTGTCAGGAGGTGCTGAAAGGAGGCAGACAAAATGAAAGTTGGTGCAATCATTTTTCTTATTTAAAAATACATAAAAACACTTGGTATTATGGCAGGTATGAGGTATAAATATGCATAATGTGTGCGCGTTTATGTACCTGGCACAGGTGACTGTTGCTGAGACTGAAGCTTTAGGTATGGATGCTCCAGCAGCTCCGCGATGGAAATCCGCTCTCTTGGGTTTCGTACCAAGCACCTCTGGTGGTAGGAAAAAAAACATAACCCACCAGATCCCATTTATCCATGTAATTCACACTAAATCAAAACTCAACCAAAAAGCCAATACATTGCAGAATGAATGGAATCGCTCACCTTCAACACATCCAGCAGATCCTTCTCTGCAATGTCAGGGAACTCCATCTCATGGGTCGGGTCAATGATGGCGTGTAGCTTGGTGATCTGGTTGGTGATGGTCTGGAATGGAGTCTTCCCATAGGTCATGCAATACATGATGCAACCAAGGGACCACACATCACCTTTAGTACTAATCTATGAATCAAATCAACAGAGATTCATTATACATCATTAAACATGCATAATCTTCCAACATTGATATACTTGAGTCCATATGGAATATGCATGTATTAAAAATACATTGTTTTGGATAAGAAGGAAGGGACATCAGCGCAACCTTAGAGCTTGCCTTCCCTGGCTGGGATGAAGTGTCTTTGATGGCTTCAGGGGGCATGTAGTTCAAGGTCCCAACCTGTGTTTAGGATTTTTTTCTTGAAGATCAATATCCTTATTCTGGAAAGCTTCTGGTTATGTATACATACATTATTAACTACAGTTGAAGATGGGGGTTGTGCTCTTACCTGAGAATCTTTCATAATGCTTGTCACATCAGGCTGGATGCGGCTTGCAATGCCAAAGTCGATCAATTTCAGCGAGGCATTCACAATCACAAAATTGGCTGGCTTCAAGTCACTATGGACAATACCTACACACAAAAAAAAAATTACAGAAAAAAGTTAAAAGGCTTGTCATAGAGACTGCAATGCTTGGGTATGAGGAACTTAGAAAACATAAGGGATACTGATGAAGAGAGATACAGAGTTCAAGATAGATGGAGAGATAATAACCCTGTTTGTGGATGGTCTGGACTGCCTCCAGCATATTCTTCCAGTATAACTTCCTCTCCAGCGGGTTGACAGTTTTACGGTTGCGTAGCCAAGTGCTGAGGTCCAGGTTACCACATTCCATCAGCATGTAGATGTAGCTGTTGGTTATTTCACTGGAATAAAAGAGATAAAAGGCACTGCTCACTGGGAATCACATGACATGTATAGTGGGATGGAACAGAGGACCACAATCAAAATACGTTGTGTCGGGGCCTCCCGAGTGGCACAGTGGTCTAAGGCACTGCATCGCAGTGTTCAGGCGTTACTACAGCCTGGGGATCGATCCCAGGCTGTGTCACAGCCAGACGTGACCGGGAGTCCCATAGGGCGGCGCACAATTGGCCCAGCGTCTTCCGGGTTAGGGGAGGGTTTTTGCCGGGGGGCTTTCCTTGGCTCATCGCGCTCTAGCGACTCCTTGTGGTGGGCGCCTGCAAGCTGACTTCACTCGTCAGTAGAACTGTTTCCTCTGACACATTGGTGCAGCTGGCTTCAAGGTTAAACGAGCAGGTGTTAAGAAGCAGTGCAGCTTTGCGGGTCATGTTTCGGGGTCGCATGACTCAACCTTCGCCTCTCCCGTTGGGGAGTTGATACAAGATTGATGAGACAAGATCTTAACTACCAATTGGACATCACGAAAATGGGGTAAAAAAACAAACACATTTGAAATACGTTGTGTTATTCTTAATTTTATTTAGGCCATGTGTATTTTATTTTTATGTACGTACCAATACCACAAGTTTTTCTTATGTTTTGGATGTATACGTATGTGTATCCATTTATCAAAAAATATAATAAATGTACCCTAGCTGAATAAGTCAGAGTAGTGAACACTCACTAATCATACAGCTTGATGATCTGATCACTGTACTGCTGCAGGCGATTGAGATGCTCTATCTCGTTCTTGTAGCTCTCCACTGTCTGGGCATCGGCCTCCTCCAGGTTCACATACTTCACAGCAAACAGCTGATTACGTTGGTCCAGAACCTGGTACACCTGAAAAGACAGAGACCCTACCATCAAACCAGCTGAAAAAACATCCAATTAGCCCACAAAACACCTGTAGTACTTCCCTGGTATCTTCAGTTTTCAAACCAATTGAAACAGGGAAGTACCATCTTAAATTGTCCAGCAAGTAAGTCTGTTTTTTGTTTTCCGTTGCACAATGTTATGAGAGCTTTTGTTACATTGTGCCCTAATGAAGAAGACAACTAACCCCTACCTTACTGGATCCACCTCGGCCAATCATCTTCAGGACGAGGAACCGTTTGCCCTTTATCACAATGGACTCGTTTGAGAGAGCAGCGGCAGAACTCTGAAGTAACAGACAAGTGCAGAGTCATTCAACCATAAAGTCCACATTTCATTTGACAATAGGCCTATAATTTAAACAGAAAACTCACAAAAAGAGAACATAACTAGGGCCATGACTTAGTTCCTCCTGACCTGACTGCGTTTTGCCTGTTCAGGTCAAGTGATCAGGGAAATCCCATGGATGGCATTTGTGGTTTACCTGGTGGGTCTGTTGGGCATAGGACACCTGGCTGAGGGGGGTGCACGGCTGCTGCTGGGCAGGGCCGGCTTTATGGGCTGCTGAAAGAGGACCCGCATTTGGGGAGTTCCTCTTGACCCCGGGGGTAAAGTAACTGTGAGGAGAGGGGAATTCAAATGCAAAAAAAGAGGACTTTCTTTGACATCACTGCTTCCCATCTTTCCTCTGGATTCCAAGACTAAATGCACTCACAGATCTCACTACACTGTCTGCCGCGAATGTTACTTACGCCATGTCACAGTATGGATGACAGTCTTAAATTTGCATTATGACAGTTCAGATTTAAATATGATAATTTTTCCACAAGGTAGTTCTCAAAGTAACTTTAGTTCAACTATATTTTTCTTGAGGGCAGCTTTAATGTAGCTCAACTTCTTGCAATGGGAAGTAATTGGTAGCGTGATAAACCATCTTTTCAGATTAGCTTCCCCAACACTGACAATACCATTTCCTAATATCTCAAGAGCTGAAATAGAATCATTCGATTATGGTGATTAGGATCATTGTACAAGAGCTGTTATGTTATATACATGTCCTATCCAGCCCCTCACCTGTTGGCCCTGGTGTCTTTGTAGTTGGGCATCTGGCAGGCGACGGGTGGGTTGAGTCTGGACGGGAGAGGAAGTGACAGGGTGGGTAGAGAGTCCACCAGACGTGGAATGGGCGTGCAATCAGGAGGGGTGATCTTCTCCTGATGACGACCAAACACACACACACACACAACGTTAAACTCAGGAGGTTAAAATAGAAGAACCCAAAAGAAAACAAAAATATAAGTGTTAAGAGTGTCAAAACAGAGGCAAAAAGAGAGAGGTTTTAACTCAGTCATAAGAATGAACAAACTAAAATGGAATTTGATGCCAGCAACTTCCATGTTGATAAAATAGTTGTTACCCCAAAAATAAAATGGAAAGCCAAACCTCTGGAGACACGACTCTGCTTACATGGGCTGGTATTTTCCACCCTGAAGACAACTCCATGCTAGAGGGTTTGGGCTGGGTCTGGCTCAGAGGTAAACGGGTGGGAATCTCCGGCTCCCTCTCTCTACCATAGTTTGACAGACTCAATGACCCATGAGACAGTGGCTCTAAAAAAAGAAACACACATAAGGAATCTATTCAACTAAAACTTACATCAGGTTTGCAAGCTTTAAGCTTGAATCCGTTATCCCTTTGTAGTCAGGATGAACAGGGTCATGTTCATTAGGTACCAAACAGGAAAAAACAGAGAGGGACTCCGTTTTCCATTCCATGCCCTAATGAACACCACCAAGACATACAGCATAATTGACTAAATTTAAATGAAACCTACCTGGGAGACTCTCTCTGTCTTCTGCGGGGAGAAACTGGTAATTCCCAGCTTTTAGTTTCTGCATTGCAGTCTCAATTAGTTCAGTGGGCTTTGCGTTCACCTGGAGGGCTTTCTGTAGTATTGACGTGCCTTTCGTGACCTGACCTTTTGGAAGAATATGAACAAAAATCTCTTTAGCACTAAAATATAAATGTTCAGTGTCTAAACCATATATTATGCACAATCATTTATGTAAAATAAAAATAAAAAAGAGCAATCTACCTTGAGCAACCTCAAACTGAGCATGTGCTATGTGCACAAAGGCAAAGCTTTTGCAGTTGGATCTCGCAACGATGAAGTTGTCCCGAGCATCATCTGGATCATCAATGCTACGGAGGACATTTAAAAAAAAAAAAAAAAAAAATTTTTTATACAGTCATAAAACCAATTCTAGAACACTGGATAACGTATGTGAATATATGCAGGGTTTTTTTTATACCCCAAAACATCCTGAAGTACACTCACCCTTTGAGTTCAGCATATCGGACCAGCATCTTGGCATAGCTCTCACTGTTGCTGTACATTCCCAATGGCAGTCTGGAAAAGACTCTGGAATAGCTGTCCTTCAGCTTCAGGAGAAGGTTGGTGTCTGTCTGAGGATTGCCCCTCTTCTCCAGCTTGGTCAGATACATCCGGCAAGCCTCAGGGGAGTTGGAACCAATTATCTGGTTTATATTGTCAGTGGTATCTACAATTGAAACAGCAGAGAACATAAACTCGATATGCGTGAGAATAAATTTTTTCCCCAAGTTTACCATTTCGTTAGTGCGCACCTCTATGAATATGTTGGTGTGCGCCAACTAATGCTTCTCACTAAACAAGCTTTTTTGCACCGTCAACAACTAGGCCAAAATGGTTTCACTTCAATGTAAAGGTACATACCTTCCATCCTGGTGTCATCTCTCCTATCTTGCCTGTGCAGCAGTGTAGTGGTGGAGTCCACAGTTCCCATGTCCTTCCATGGGCGTGGCTCAGGGGTAATGATAGGTGTCTGAGAGAGCAAATCAACAATGATATATATGACTGTCCCAATCAACTCCAGTCTTTAAAATAAGATTATGTAAGATGTCACTTTACTATGCTCTGCTCTTCATGTTATTGTATATAATTGTAAACAGTTGGACCAGGCATTAGAAAATTCTTAAACAATCTATAATTACAACTGAAAAGGTGGGGATTTTCATTCACAAACCTTTAGATTGAGGAAATCCCCATCTTCAACACGCTTTTTGGCCGAGGACAAGGATAACATCGCACTTGAACCAGAAGTTTGCCTAAAACAAAGTTCCATTCATCAGTTTAGGCTTTGTAATCCTGTGTGTTCTGATAGTGTTCCCTTGACATTGGTAAAGAATGCTTACCTGGACAAGCTACTTGAGATGAGAGCCTCCATCTTCACTTGTCTTCCATCACTGTCATCATCCATTTCTGAGATTGCCTGTAGTCTACTGCTCTCTCTCCCTGCCTAGAGGCAGGATAATAAGGAACAGAATATTATTTAAAACCAGAGAAGTGATAGACAAACTACTTTATTTAAAACTAGGGGTGGTAATTGCCAAGCACCTCACAATATGATATTATGATATTATGATATTCTCACGATACTTAGGTACCGATACGGTATGTATTGCGATTCTCACAATTCTATATGCATTCTGATTCGATACTGTGATTTAATTGCGATTTGATGTTCCAAACATAACCCTCACTATATGTCTGCTGCAGAGACAAGAGAGAGCCATAATAAAAAAATACTAGTTTTGATCAGTCATGAAAAAAAGGGCTGACAAGATGAGACAAGATGTTGGCTCACTATTAAAAAATAATATGGAGAACAAGCTATAGGATGAAAAGTATCCGTAGGTACAGCCAACTAGCACTAGCAAATGCTACCTAACAAAAAACAATCGATACTTGTCAAAGTATTGATACAATATTGTGCCAAAAAATATTGCGATATGTAACTGTATCAATTACCACCACCCCCACCCCCCCACCCCAACACTACTACTAATAAAAACTAACCATGCCAACGGCTCTCTTTCGTTGAGAACCAGACCTCCAAGCTGGAACCTTGTCCTCTTGGGGTCCATTCCGTGGTTCCATTGTTCTAAGAGAATGAGAAGACATGTGTCAATTGTTTTTCATGAGAAAGAATAGAAGAATGTAAAGCAAAACAAAAAGAGAAGCTTGGTGTGAGAACTTGGAACTGTAAAAAACAAAACACTTCTTTTACCCCGAAGAAAAAATACTGGAAAGCTGCAAGTCGCCGAACCATGTCGCAGAACCATGTGTATTATAAGTTGAGACTGAAGAAACAATAGTTTTGACAAAACATTAAGACAATTAATATACAGTACTAGTACACTAAAGTAGCATAAAAGCTGTGATTGCATTTAAAAAAATCTCGGCTGAAGAAACATGGTCATGTATTTATTTATTATATAAATCAAGATTTTTTTACCTTTATTTAACTAGGCAAATCAGTTAAGAACATATTTTCAATGACAGCCTAGGAACTGTGGGTTAACTGCCTTGTTCAAGGGCAGAACGACAGATTTTTACCTTGTCAGCTCAGGGATTCAATCTTGCAACCTTTTGGTTACTAGTCCAATGCTCTAACCACTAGGCTACCTGCCGCTCCAATGGTCTTCAGGTTAATAAAAAAACAAACCTGGTACATTTTCCTTATCCTCAGAGAAAAGAAGTTCTGCTTTGCCCAAAGTCAAGTTCTGCATAGCAGCCTCCAGCAGGTCGTTGGGTTTGGCACTCAGTTCAATGGCCCTCTGAAGTATCCAAGTACTTTTCTTTGTGTTGCCTTTTGAGATGGGGGAGTAAAAATATATACATAATAAAAAATAAACTTACTGACTAGACGTTTTAATTTATTTAACTAGGCAAGTAATTTAAGAACAAATTCTTATTTACAATGACAGCTCACCGGGAAAGAGTGGGTTAACTGCCTTGTTCAGGGGCAGAATGACAGATGTTTACCTTGTCAGCTCAGGTATTCAATCTAGCAACCTTTCGGTTACTGGCCCAACGCTCTAACCACTAGGCTACCTACCAATAGTACTTTACTGCAGCATTATGGAGTTTCTGAATGTGAGCTTCACAGATTGGACTGATGCATGTATCGTCAGTAAATAAATAAGATGTTAGAGATACAATAGTTGCTATGGGTGTCTGAGTATTTATCAATATGAGAAAGCTGGTAAATCCATGCAGCGAAAGTTGAGTAAATAACCCAAATTGTGTCATCTGTGTGTAGAAATCATCTACGACAGTCAAACCTAAGATTGTTGTGCATCTCTCTACCTTGAGACAGTTCAAACTGAGCGTGTGCAATGTGGACAAAAGCAAAATCCTGGCAGTGTGTAGTCGCAACATTGAAGTTGTCCTCTGCCCCATTGGTGTCTTGGATTCTGAAAGATATTAAAGGACTCATTTGACAGACCTAAACTAAATACTAAAAAGAGCTCTTTTCAAATGGGCAATCTGGGATTGGTACATTCATTTTTTGGATTTAAACTAGGAAATTAGCCATTGATTTTTGGAAGAAAATACATTTACTATGAGCTTAGTTCAACTGTCGTAATCCATCAGAACCCAACATCTAAACTTATTTGTAAACCATGTAATTGTAAACAAAGACTGAATAGCTTCAAAACATGGATAAAACTATCATTTTGAACTCATGGATGGTCAGTCCTTGCATCCATGAATTTGAGTGGTTAAATTTCTCTAACCTTATCCCTCAGCTGCTAACCAAAGAGTGTCAGGGCGCCAACTTTGTTGTTTTCCCGAATCCCAGATTGCCACTTTAAATATTATTAATACACCATACACATTGTATTTTTAACTTATGTAGCTAAAGTACAATCACAGAGGAAGATGTTGCAAAACAAGGCTCAACCCTCTCATGGAAAAGTATGATCACGGATCACTCACACATTCAGCTCTGCAAATCTGACCAGCATTCTGGCATAGCTCTCATTTTTGCAGTGTTTTCCCAGTGGCATAGTTGAGAATACACGGGTATAGAAGTCTGTAAGCTTTGTGAGATGACTAGGATCCAAGTGAGGGTCTCCTTTCTTCTCCAAGTCCATCAGATATGCGAGACACGTTTCAGGGGAATTTGAGCCAATGGCCTGGTTGATATTATCAGTTTCATCTGCATGAAAATGCAAGGAAAAAGACAGTGGGTGACCATTTACAGTACCAATCAAAAGTTGACACACCTAGTCATTCACTGGTTTCTCTTTATTGTTTACTATATTGTAGAATAATAGTCAAGACATCAAAACTATGAATTAACACATACGGAATCATGTAGTAACCAAATGTTTTAGCAATAAAAATACTTAATATTCTTCAAAGTAGCCACCCTTTGCCTTGTTGACAGCTTTGCACACTCTTGGCATTCTCTCAACCGGCTTCATGAGTAATGCTTTTCTAACAGTCTTGAAGGAGTTGCCACATATGCTGAGCACTTGTTGGCTGCTTTTCCTTCACTCAGCGGTCCAACTCATCCCAAACCATTGAATTGGGTTGAGGTCAGGTGATTGTGGATGCAGCACTCCATCACTCTCCTTCTTGGTCAAATAGCCCTCACACAGCCTGTAGGTGTGTTGGGTCATTGTCCTGTTGAAAAACAAATGATAGTCCCACTAAGCGCAAACCAGATGGGATTGCATATCGAAATTCACGCAATTCATGTGTGGTTCCCACACATGCAAAGAAAATTTGTTCACCTACTCTGTCGCACAAAGACACAGCAGCTGGAACCAAAAATCTCAAATTTGGACTCATCAGACCAAAGGACAGATTTCCAGCACTCGTGTTTCTTGGCCCTAGCAAGTCTCTTCTTCTTATTGGTGTCCTTTAGTAGTGGTTTCTATGCAGCAATTCGACCATGAAGGCCTGATTCACGCAGTCTCCTCTGAACAGTTGATGTTGAGATGTGTCTGTTACTTGAACGCTGTAAAGTATTTATTTGGGCTGCAATCTGAGGTGCAGTTAACTCTAATGAACTTATCCTTTGCAGCAGAGGTAACTCGGGGTCTTCCTTTCCTGTGGTGGTCCTCATGAGAGACAGTTTCATCATAGAGCTTGATGTTTTTTGCTACTACACTTGAAGAAACTTTTAGTTCTTGAAATGTTCCGTATTGACTTGTCACAACACAACTGATTGGCTCAAATGCATTAAGGAATGAAATTCAATAAATTAACTTAACAATGAACACCTGAATTGAATTCCAGGTGACTCCCTCATAAAGCTGGTTGAGATAATGCCAAAAATGTACAAAGCTGTCATCAAGGCAAAGGGTGGCTACTTCAAAGAATCTCACATTTTACAGTTTTGGTTACTACATGATTCCATGTGTGATGTCATAGTTTGTCTTCACTATTATTCTACAATGTAGAAAATAGTGATACAAAGACAACGCTGGAATGAGTAGGTGTTCAAACTTTTGACTGATACTGTATTTGCAAACGTAGTGGTCTGATATACGGGCATATCATTATTTACAATATATGACGCATTTTGTCTTCGCCATGGAACGTATGAAAACGTGTTATTACCTTCGATTAGATATCTTGTTTTAATTCGGTCGAGCTTCTGACATAACATGGCAAGTTGGTGCTGTCTGTCTGTATGCTCCTCCAACATCTCTGCAGAATGTAGCTAATATGTTGAGGCAGCTAACGTTACTGACTGTGAGCCTAGCTATCTATACACACAAATATGACATCTAAGCTATAGTGCGATATATACTTCTGATGTGTGAATTAACACGCAGAAAACGGACCCTGGTGTAAATAACCAGCTGGTTGGGATATGTGTAGCTAAGTTAACGCCCTTAGGTATCTAACCATCTGCATATTGTCTGGCCAAAGCAAAGCTAGCTTAGCTAATAAAGTTAGCTCTATCAAGTTAGCTACGGGTCGTTGCGGAGCACAAAGAAGTGCAAAGCTAAAAAGCAATCCAAATCACTTTTTGTTTTACACCGTACATTAGATTAAAACGAATCTCACATTTTCTACAAATGTACTTTCACGTGAAAGAATTATACTTCATTACAAAAAAACGTCTGTCTGTTCATAACACACTGAGTTTAAAAATCACCACTTCCAATTACTTCGTCAGTTTGTATGGTTGACTACGCCCCCAAATATTCGAAAAACTCTTCCCATTTCGATGAAAATTATTTGAAATTATGCTCCGGGACTCCGGCCATCTGACCATCCGTTCCAAGGGTTCAATTAGAAATCGTGCGGACCTGAATATAGTTGATGATCCCTGCAATATTGCAATGTGTTAGTGGGCTACGGGGTGCCCTAATTAGTTGGCCTTAATAAATCCAGTTTGCCTGGATGACATTTATGCTTTTATTAACCAAATACTGTTTTGTTTTAGCTTATTACATTTCACATAACAGCTCGTTCAGGGAAGACAAATAAAGCCAAAGTCCTATGATGTGTTCTACCATTGGGGGGCAGAAGACAAATGCATACCAAAGCACAGCAATGCTGAGGGTGTCTCTTGCCCCGGCTTTAGTTCCACATCATCTCCTCTGTTTCAAGATGGCAGCCATGAGGCTATGAAGAAGCGATAAATGTTTCTGGAATAAATTATGAAAACAGATACTAGGTAGCAGCTTTAGACACATACGCCTATGATATGACTGGTATCATTATTGCAAGTGTGTTGTTTCTAGAGTGAGATTTATAAGGAAAAATACGTTGCATACCGGTATGCTCATTTGCTAAGCTAGCCAAATAAATGAATTCTGGGGACGGCCACATCTGATTCGCCAGCTGTCAGCTAAACAAGCATATTGATCTGTGCGGTGAGTGTCTGTATTTTAGCTATGAAGACAATGAACTGTGGCGACCTTCCAATATCCGTTTCAGACAAAAATCTAGCTACCTGGACTTGATAAGAATGTCCCGTTCAAGACAACTCGGAACTCAGGGGAAAAAACGATATACTAAAGAAAAAATAGATCTGAACGGTCATCTAACTCGGGAACTCGGACCTCTTTCCAGAGCACCGAGCTGAAGATCACTGACCTAGTATATTTTTGAGTTCACAGTTGTTTTGAATGGGGCATAAGACGATAGAGCACCACAGTGGTGGTGTCACAATACCCATAAAACCCAGAGGTCAAACAGGGAAATGGTTCCAATCGTTTTTCAAACATACATTTTTCCCATATGGGACTTTAGAAACACAAAATAAGGGCTGTGTTTTGTGTATGCTTACCCTGGCGTGATATTTTGATAACCATGGATATCTCTGACAATGTGACTTACCAATACATTAAACTATTTACTCTCAGATTCAAATGCTAAGTAGCATCAAAGAAGACAAAACTACAAATAAAAATTTAAATGCCACATGTGCAAAATACAACAAGTGTAGACTTTACTGTGAAATGCTTACTTACAATCCCTAAACCAACAGTGCAGTTTGAGAAGAAGAAAATATTTAAAAAGGAAGCTAAAATAAAAAGTAACACAATAAGAATAACAATAACGAGGCTATATACAGGGGGCACCGGTACTGAGTTAGTGTGCAGGGGTACAGGCCAGTTGAGGTAATCTGTACATGTAGGTGGGGGCGAAGTGACTATGCATAGGTAACAAACAGTGAGTAGCAGTAGTGTACAAGAGAGGGGGTAGAAGGTGAATTGTTAAGCAGTCTAATGGCTTGCGGGTAGAAGCTGTTGAGGAGCCTTTTGGTTCTAGACGTGGCACTCCGGTACTTCTTGCCATGCGGTAGCAGAGAAAACAGTCTATAACTTGGGTGACTGGACCCTATGACAAATTTCTGGGCTTTCCTCTGACACTGCCTATTATATAGGTCCTGGATGGCAGGAAGCTTGGCCCCTGTGATGTACTGGGCCGTTTGCACTACCCTCTGTAGCGCCTTACGGTCAGATGCCGAGCAGTTGCCATACCAGGTGGTGATGGAACCGATCAGGATGCTCTCGATGGTGCAGCTGTAGAACCTTTTGAGGATCTGGGGAAACATGCCCAATCTTTTCAGTCTCCTGAGGGGGAAAAGGATTTGTCGTGCCCTCTTCACGGCTGTCTTGGTATGTTTTGACCATGATATTTTGTTGGTGATGTGGACACCAAGGCACTTGAAACTCTCGACCCGCTCCACTTCAGCCCCATCAATGTTGGAGGTCTGTTCAGACCGCCTTTTCCTGTAGTCCACGATCAGCTCCTTTGTCTTGCTCACATTGAGGGAGAGGTTGTTGTCGGTGATCAGGCTCACCACTGTTGCGTCCTCACCAAACTTAAGGATGGTGTTGGAGTCGTGTTTGGCCACACAGTCATGGGGTGAACAGGGAATACAGGAGGGGACTAAGGGCACGCCCCTGAGGGGCCCCTGTGTTAAGGATCAGCATGGCAGAGGTGCTGTTGCCTACTCTTACCACCTGGGGTCGGCCCGTCAGGAAGTCCAGGATCCAGTTGCAGGGGGAGGTGTTTAGTCCCCGTCCTTAGCTTAGTCTAGTCATGAGCTTCGTGGGCATTATGGTGTTGAACACTGAGCTGTAGTTAACATTTGCAACATAGGTGTTCCTTTTGTCCAGGTGATAAATGGCAGTGTGGTGTGTGATTGAGATTGCGTCATCTGTGAATCTGTTGATGCAGTATGCACATTGGTTTCCAGGATGCTGTTGATGTGAGCCATGACCAGCCTTTCAAAGCACTTCATGGCTACCGACGTGAGTGCCACGGGGCGGTAATCATTTAGGCAGGTTACCTTCGCTTCCTTGGGCACAGAGACTATGGTGGTCTGCTTGAAAAATGTAGGTATTACAGGCTCGGTCAGGGAGAGGTTGAAAATGTCAGTTGGGTGAAGACACTTGATAGTTGGCCCGCTCATGCTTTGTTTACACATCCGAGGATTTCCGAATGTTGTGAATGTTGACCTGTTTAAAGGTTTTGTTCACATCGGCTACCGAGAGCGTTATCACACAGTCATCCAAAACAGCTGGTGCTCTTGTGCATGCTTCAGTGTTGCGAGCATAAAAGGCATTTCCCTCGTCTGGTAGGCTTGCGTCACTGGGCATCTCACATCTAGGTTTCCCTTTGTAGTCCGTAATAATTTAAGCCCTGCCACATCCGACGAGCGTCAGAGCCGGTGTAGTAAGATTCAATCTTAATCCTGTATTGATGCTATGTTTGTTTGATGGTTCGTCTGAGTGCATAGCGGGATTTCTTATGAGCATTCAGATTAGTTACCCTCTCCTTGAAAGCGGCAGCTCTAACCTTTTAGCTCGATGAGGATGTTGCATGTAATACATGGCTTCTGGTTGGGATATGTACGTACAGTCACTGAGGGGACGACGTCCGCGATGCACTTATTGATGAAGCCGTATTCCTCAATGCCATTGGATGAAACCCGGAACATATTCCAGGCTGTGCTAGCAAAACAGTCCTGTAGTGTAGCATCTGCGTCATCTGACCACTTCCGTATTGAGCGAGACACTGGTACTTCCTGCTTTAGTTTTTGCTTGTTAGCAGGAATCAGGAGGAAACAATTATGGTCAGATTTGCCAAATGGAGAGCTTTGAATGCATCTCTGTGTGTGGAGTAAAGATGGTATTGGATACCCCCCTGGTTGAACATGTGACATGCTGGTAAAACTGATTTAAGTTTGCCTGCATTAACGTCCCCGGTCACTAGGAACGCTGCTTCTGGGTGAGAATTTTCTTGTTTGCTTATAGCCTTGTAGAGTTGGTTGAGAGCGGTCTTAGTGCCAGCTTTATTTTGTGGTTGGTAAATAGACTGCTACGACTAATACAGATAGTGCGGTCGACAGCTTATCATAAGGTACTCTTCCTCAGGAGAGCAATACCTCGAGACTTCTTTAATCCCTGCAAGCTCCTGCATGTCATCTCCAGCTGACACATTTGCTGACAGGCATGGTCAATTTTTTAAACTTGCACAAGACCGTTGACAAAATTTCTCATTTAAAGAAATGTAGCCAATTTGTTCATTAATACATTTAGCTAACATTAGATAGTTAATCCAGAGATTGCTTACCTTTGCCCCGATTTAACAGTCATCCAGATCATCATGACACTTGTAGTTCTTTATGATAGCGACATTGGCAGCTATTTAGCGTTTCATTTTTTGGTGGGTAAATACAGGCGGATATATTGATAAAAGTCACCTTGTCCTAGAGAGATTTACATGGTTATGAAAACATCATACCAGGGTAAGTCTACACTAAATACAGTCCTTATTTTAAGTGTTTCTAAAATCCTCTATAGCAAAAATGTATTAATGGTGGAAGAACAATTGGAACCGTTTCCCTATTGGACCACTAGGTTTTATGGGTATTATGACACACACTGTGTATTCTTTAACTTGCCAGGTAGAAGAAGTAACCTGGAAGAAAATATCTAGCTAACTTTCTAGCTATGCTAATGACAAAAGCTATAACAGCTAGCAAGCTTACTCATTATTAGATAGACTGGTGACAGTCTTGCTGGAAAATTCTGATTGTAAATGCAATGGATTTGCTAACAATGGTATGTCCTCCTTTTAGCTCAACTTCACCATGGCCATCTCTCAGTTTCGCCTTTTCAAGATTTGCACATGGCTTGCAACCTTCCTTTCATTCTTCAGAAGGTTAATGTGCAGGTAAGGAACAACCATTATGTTGAATTGAAAGAAGCAAAACTTATCTAGAACCCTTTGCGTTGTCAGACTATGTCTGCATAGATTTTGCCACATCATAAAGCCACAGTGAGTAAGATTTCCAGTCATTTTACCTGGTTGAAATGGATGTTAATCTCCTGGAACGTTATTCATTGAGGACAACAAACACATTAGCATAGAAATGAAATCCTATTTGCATTTGAAAATTGCATCCCATGGAATGCCTTTGCTCTAAAATGTATGTTTTTGTGGTGGCCCACAGTTTGATGGTAAGCACATTGTGTTTTTCAACATAGATCTGGGAGGTTGCGTAAGCTAAGCGGCGATCAGATATCTCTTCCAATTACGGTTGATTTTTCATCGGTGCCCAAACAGGTCAGTGATATACAAGTTTATAAGCTACAGCCCATTATTGCTAACATGAGGCAAGTGCTTCGTCGATTCCCTTTACATCCCTAACAAACCTGTTGTCATTAATTACATCATCAAACATTTATTGTGCAACCAACAGTCAGTGTTTATATTGTGGCACACTTAAATGCTTTCTCTTTATTTTTGTCATATTATTTTTGACAATAAACTTAATTTACACCTTTGACCAAACCCTGTGCAGCCAGAGGTTGAAGAATGGAGCTCGTGGGATGAAGAAGGTCCCACGAGTATCAAGATCGAGGGCGGTAACGGCAACGTGCCACCTCAGCCCGGCGAGGAAGAGGAACCAGACTACTTCAAAGACATGGCTCCCACCATCAGGAAAACACAGAAAGTAGGCTGGGTCTTCATTTAAAGCTGAAATCTGTGTAAAGTGCCACTGTTCGCCCCAGCATCTTTTGTTGTTGTGTTTGTTTTGTTTAGTTGAAACTCAGGAGAGGAGTGTCCTGCAGCGTGGTGTTATGAGCATGCAATGATGTCTCAGGGGGGGAAAACGTGTTTGTTGTTTGACTTAACTTTTTTGTTGTTGAAGTATCCCAAATGGAAGAGGCATTTTCACTAAGTACAGATTCCAGCTTTAAGTGCACTTCTCAACACTAATTGAAGGTAGACTTAGCAATATACATTTACCAAAAGGGAGGAGCAGGGTAATTCCCAACACAAACAAAAATAGTCCAATGGGCGAGGCTGCACTGTTCAACATTTTGTTTTCACCCAGCTATCACATGGTATGAGAGAGTGAAGAAAACTCCCGTGCACATGCGCTGATGCTTAACAGTATCTGTATTGGTGATGATGAGTGCAGCCTCTTGCCTCACACTCTGTCGACAATATCGCTGGCCACGCTGCTGCTTGTAGTCATGCCATATCATATGGTTGATTCTTAGTAGTTTTAACTTGTCTCCTTTCTCGCTCTGTCCCCACCCCAGATTGTGCTGAAGAAGAGGGAGCCACTCAACTACTTGGTACCCGATGGCAGTGCGGGCTTCTCCAGCAGACTGGCAGCCACTCAGGACACCTCCTTCATCCAGCCATCTGTGAGTTCGTGTACCACCGACCAATGTACAGTGTCTAGACAGTTTACAATCCCTTGAACTTTGTTTCACATTTTGCTCCCATAAAATTAAATCTAAAAAGAGATTTAGATTTTGTTCTTCCTACAGAGCTACACAACCCACACCTCATTTTCAAAGTGAAAGAAAGTTATAGAAAATGTTCTAAATTAAGAAATATCATAAGTCTCCACTCCCCTGTGTTAATACTTGGTGGAAGCACCTTTGGCAGCCATTGCAGCTGTTAATAATTTGGAATAAGATTATACCAATTTTGCACAACTCTTAGGGCAACATATCCATTGTTTTTGTCAAAGTTGCTCAAACTCATAACATTTAGCTGGGGATCATTGAGAGACAGCGATATTTAAACTTTGTCTTAGATTCTTTTGTAGCAGGTTAAAGTCAGGACTGAGACTAGACCACACTGGAACACTCAACACCTCTTGGAAAGCCATTCTGGCATGTCTTTGGCGTTAAAATGTGTGTAATTGTCTCCCTGATAAAGGTTAAGTATATCTCCGGTTTAGGGTTACAGAAGACTGAGTCAGGTTTTCCTCTAACTTTTTGATCCTGACAAAATTCGCAGTCCCTGCCGATGACAAGCATACCCATAACATGATGCTGCCACCACAATACTTGGAAATAGAGAGGGTTTCACTTTGTGTTGTATTGGATTTGACCCAACCCTGTCATTTTTAATATTACTTAACAGCCTTGTTACAAACAGCGTGGATCATTTGCAGTGATTTTTTTTTTTTTGAAAACCTAACTCTGGGATAGACACACTAGAACGGCTTTCCAAGAGGTGTTGAGTGTTACTGAGTGGTCTAGTCTCAGTCCTGACTTAAATCTGCTTAAAAAAAATCAGAGACAAGGTTTGAATATGGCTGTCCATAAAATATTTCCAACCAAATGTAAAGAGCTTGAGCAATTTTGACAAAAACAATGGATATATGTTGCCCTAAGAGTTGTGCGAAGTTGGAAGAATCTTATTCCAAGTTATTCACAGCTGTAATGGCTGCCAAAGGTGCTTCCACTAAGTATTGACACATGGGGGTGGAGACTTATCCAATTATGATACTTCAGTTTAGCTATTTTTTCTTAATTTGGAAAATGTTCTATAACTTTCACTTTAAAACTGTGGAGTAGGTTGTGTCTAATTGAATCCTGTCTTACATTTAAGGCAGCAAACTGGAAAAAAGTTCAAGGGGGTGTTGACTTTCTATAGGCACTGTACCACTAGTCTCTTGTGATAGACTGTTAACATTTATATTATCATCTGTTGGCCTCTGCTGATTCTAAGATGGGGGTGAGGTGAGCTCCTTGTACGGTGGATTACTGTCACTAATTATTTTTTGATGAATACTGATTTTGCAGAGGTGGTATTTGAAGTTGGGTGGGTTTTAAAAAAAATACTTGAATGGTCACTGATAACATCCTAAATTTGTTGTACAGCCTGGATTGTAAACATAGGTGGACTTTTGAAAGGGGACGTGCTGGGGAGGGGCTTTGGCAGAGGCTTGGAGAGGGGTTGCACTGCTCCATCCACTGTTTCCAGATTTCAAAACCTTAGCCACCAAAAGATGAGAAGCTAGCCAGCGCCTGTCCATTTTCTTGTTCCAAGGATTACAGACCAGCTCACAACTGCACTATGATGAAGTCTGGGTTTCTTTTTAGTTCACCATCTCAAAAGTAGTTTGCTTTAGTTGGACTAGTGCTGTGACATTTGTTCATTCCCAGAAGTGCACATTTCCAGGAGTGCACAAATCCTCCAGGGCCACAGTTCTCTGTATTCAGGTTGAATTAAGGTTTATAGCAGTGTGAAGAATAGTTTCTAATGGAGAT
The DNA here is from genome assembly GCF_036934945.1 of Oncorhynchus masou masou. Taxonomy (NCBI): domain Eukaryota; kingdom Metazoa; phylum Chordata; class Actinopteri; order Salmoniformes; family Salmonidae; genus Oncorhynchus; species Oncorhynchus masou. Next base: position 28,466,711 of record NC_088241.1, on the reverse strand, counting down.
TAGATCACCACTGCCATCCTATACTGTGTCAGTGAGTGTGTCCTGACTGCATTCCTGTCCTCCTCTCTGTGCCACAGTCTGAGCTTGGAGACATGGATACCTGGCACGAGGATACCAACGCCTGGGAGGATGAGTCGTCAGATGCTGCCTGGGAGGCCGATTTAGTGCTCAGGTGATAGCACTTTCTATTATTATTATCATTAATATATTGTCTAAAGCAGGGGTATTCAAATATTACCCTACAATGTCCGAAGCCTGCTGGTTTTTTGTTTTGCCTGATAATGAATTGCATCTACCCTGGTGTCCCAGTCCCTGATTGGAGGGGAAGAATGTGGGGAGGGAAAGCAGTGTTGGAGAGACTTGCACTTTCTCTTGAGCTCTTGAGCTATTTTTATAGCTTAATCTTCCCACTCATAAAAAAGTTTTCAGACTAAGACAAATATTGGTTATAAATATTTATTTCTAGGCAATGTAGTAAACTATAGCTTCATATTCAGGTCGTACATTTCCTTGGAAAGATAACTGCCAGTGATTCTTCACCCATGCGTTTGCAGCCTACTCTATTTCAATGAGACCAAACATATACACTATATGACCAAAAGTATATGGACACCTGCTCATCGAACATCTCATTCCAATCTCATGGGCATTAATATGGAGTTGTTCCCCCTTTTTCGGCTATAACAGCCTCTACTCTTCTTGGGAGGCTTTCCACTAGATGTTGGAACATTGCTGAGGGGACTTGCTTCCATTCAGCCACAAGCATTAGTGTGGTTGGGCATTGATGTTGGGCGATTAGGCTTGGCTCACAGTCGGCGTTCCAATTCATCCCAAAGGTGTTCAATGGGATTGAGGTCAGGGTTCTGTGCAGACAGTCAAGTTCTTCCACACCGATCTCGACAAACCATTTCTGTATGGACCTCGCTTTGTGCATGGAGGCATCCTCTCTAGGTTTCTTCCTAGGTTTTGGCCTTTCTAGGGAGTTCTTCATAGCCACCGTGCTTCTGCACCTGCATTGGTTGCTGTTTGGGGTTTTAGGCTGGGTTTCTGTACAGCACTTTGATATATCGCGTGATGTAAGAAGGGCTATATAAATAAATTGGATTTGATTGTCATGCTGAAACAGGAAAGGGCCTTCCCCAAACTGTTGAAACAAAGTTGGAACCACAAAATCACCTAGAATTAAAATATATATGGTTATATTACGTAAGAACAATGGTGCAACATTAATAAAAATTATATTATTTTCTAACAAATGTGCTTTCTCCCGTTGGACAGCAATCACTCTCTGCGGTTTTGGAACACATATGTGCAATGTTGAATTGGTGCCTTTTCCTAGACCTTGTTGCTATGTGAGTAATATCAAAGTTAACCAGCATATTGCCGTTGAGAATAGAGGTCGACCCGATTAATCGGAATGGCCGATTTTAATTTGGGCCGATTTCAAGTTTTCATAACAATTGGTAATCGGCATTTTTGGACACCGATCATGGCCGATTACATTGCACTCCACGAGGAGACTGCGTGGCAGGCTTGACTACCTGTTATGCGAGTGCAGCAAGGAGCCAAGGCAAGGTGCTAGCTAGCATTAAACGTATCTTTATGAAAAACAATCATAACATAATCACTAGTTAACTACACATAGTTGATGATATTACTAGTTTATCTGGCTTGTCCTGTGTTGCATACAATCAATGCGGTGCCTGTTAATTTATCATTGAATCACAGCCTACTTTGCCAAACGGGTGATTTAACCAGCGCATTCGTGAAAAAAAGCACTGTCGTTGTACCAATGTGTACCAAACCATAAACAATGCCTTTCTTAAAATCAATACACAAGTATATATTTTTTAACCTGCATATTTAGTTAATATTGCCTGCTAACATGAATTTCTTTTAACAAGGGAAATTGTCACTTCTCTTAGCGTTCTGTGCTACAGAGTCAGGGTATATGCATCAGTTTGGGCCGCCTGGCTCGTTGCAAACTGCGTGAAGACTATTTATTCCTAACAAAGACAACCAACTTCGCCGAACGGGTGATGATTTAACAAAAGCGCATTTGCACGAATGTACCTAACCATTAACATCAATGCCCTTCTTAAAATCAATACACAGAAGTATTTTTTATTAAACCTGCATATTTCGTTAAAATAAATCCAGGTTAGCAGGCAATATTAAACTAGGGAAATTGTGTCACTTCTCTTGTGTTCATTGCACGCAGAGTCAGGGTATATGCAACAGTTTAGGCTGCCTGGCTCGTTGCGAACTAATTTGCCAGAATTTTACGTAATTATGACATAACATTGAAGGTTGTGCAATGTAACAGGAATATTTAGACTTATGGATGCCACCCGTTAGATAAAATACGGAACGGTTCCGTATTTCACTGAAAGAGTAAACGTTTTGTTTTCTACATTATAGTTTCCGGATTTGACCATATTAATGACCTAAGGCTCGTATTTCTGTGTGTTATTATGTTATAATTAAGTATATGATTTGATAGAGCAGTCTGACTGAGCGGTGTTAGGCAGCAGCAGCCTTGTAAGCATTCATTCAAACAGCACTTCGCATTTCAATCGGTGACGTCACTCCCTCCGTGACCTTGAAGTAGTTGTTCCCCTTGCTCTGCAAGGGCCGCAGCTTTTATGGCGCCATGGGTAACGATGCTTCGTGGGTAACTTTTGTCGATGTGTTCCTGGTTCGAGCCCAGGTAGGGGCGAGGAGAAGGACGGAAGCTTTACTGTTACACTGTCAATGCTAAAGTGCCTATAAGAACATCCAATAGTCAAAGGTATATGAAATACAAATGGTATAGAGAGAAATAGTCCTATAATAACTACAATCTAAAACTTCTTACCTGGGAATATTGAAGACTCATGTGAAAAGGAACCACCAGCTTTCATATGTTCTTATGTTCTGAGCAAGGAACTTTTTTACATGGCACATATTGCATTTTTACTTTCTTCTCCAACACTTTGTTTTTGCATTATTTAAACCAAATTGAACACGTTTCATTATATATTTGAGGCTAAATTGATTGAAATGATATATTATATTAAGTTAAACTAAAAGTGTTCATTCAGTATTGTTGTAATTGTCATTATTACAAATAAATACATTTTAAAAATCGACCGATTTTAATTGGTATCGGCTTTTTTTTTGGTTCTCCAATAATCGGCATCTGCATTGAAAAATCGTAATCGGTCGACCTCTAGTTGAGAACCAATGGTGAAAAAGGTAACCAATTGTAAAATATACCTTTAATGGCACCGTTTTTGTTGTATTTGTTTTATAAATGTTTTAAAAAATGTAGGATAGCCAGGGCACACTCAGACATAATTTACAAACATAGCGTGTGTTTAGTGAGTCCGCCAGATCAGAGGCAGTGGGATGACCAGGGATGTTCTCTTAAATAAGTGCGTGAATTGCTCTATTTCCTGTCCTGCAAGCATTCAAAACGTAGCAAGTACTTTTGGGTGTCAGGGAAGTTGTATGGAGTAAAAAGTACATCTATTTTCTTTACGAAGGTGGTGAATTTAAAGTTGTCAAAAATATAAATAGTAAAGTACAGATACCCCCCAAAAACGACTTAAGTTGTACTTTAAAGTATTTTTACTTAAGTACTTTACACTGCTGTTGAGAACAATGGGCGGAGGCAGCAACGGCATTAGGAGATGAGAAAACAGCCCTTGTCTTAATTTTCAAAGAAATGTGAGGAGATGGGAATCCCCAACTTAATTAGATCTATAATCAATAGCCTAACTGTTAAGTGCACCAAAGCCTCGTCCAACCAAAACATGTCGGATTTTTAATATTTGCTATGCTGTAATAAAAGCTTTTCACTTTTTTTCTGTTAGAACGGTGCTTCTGGTATGTATTATTTATTTAGTGTTTGTTTACACTGTTCCAAATTGTCAGGAAAAATAATATTTATAATAATGACCCTCCTTTTTCTTGATCTCCGTATTGTTTTTATTATGATCGTCATTATAATAATAAGTAAAGTCATTGTCATTAGGAAACTTGTATAACAGCCTTGAATAACCACCATCGAGCTGTAGGCCTAAGAGCTCATCCTGTTTAGGCTTTATACCGTAACTTACTTAGGCCTGTATTTCAATACTTTATATAGGCTACTGTATCAATCATTAATTTGTTCATGTCATCACACAGCATACGAATCATTCATGATTTGAAATGCAATCAAGCATTTTCGTTTTTAATTTATTGCTGTAAACAATAAATAAACCGTTCCATTTCGGAAATTGCATTCACAAATGAATGCGACTGTTTTTAGTCTTTGCTGTGATAAAGGCTTTACAAATCAAACATTTTTGTTGATCTCCAATATTTTCCACAAAAAGTAACATTTATTCCACACGTCTGACTTCCCCTTTACCTCCTGAGCAACCATTAAAACATTCCCCTCGTTTCGAGTTTACTTGTCCCGTCCTCTGCATCCATTTTGCTGTCACGTGTTCAGAGTTTGTTATAACCAATTTGTTTGATGTGATTATGATATGCTATAGGTCAGGCCCCATTGGTCACGTGCATGTGATGCATACATTTGTCACGTAACTAGAGCAAGGGTTGAGGGAATAGGGCATGTTTCTCCTAAACAAGTTAGGGATGTCAGTAACAGAACTTTTCAGTCAGAAATGGCTGTAATTATGTTGCAGCTTCATCAGCAACATGGACAGCGCAATAAACACTTGCTGTTCTGTGGTGTTCACTGCAGCAGGGAGGAGAGGGAGACAATGGTTGCAAGTCACACAGTCACTCGCTGTCATTTTTTTTTTTTACCAAGTCTGAGCTCAGCAAGTCTGAGCCCTGTCCTACACAATCAAATCAAATGCGGTCGTACTCCCTCTAGTCATTTGTATCTTTTAATTATTTCATCAAACGGTGCGCTTAAAGCATCAGACAAGCTCAGTGCGTATAGTTGATTTGGTTAAAACACATAGGATGTGTCATTTTATGGAAGAATACACGTTTAGAACTAGACTAGACAACTCAAGTTCGACCAATATTTGTTTTAGTTGGGGACAGCCCTCGTTCAATGTGAAACTCCTGTCATGTTCAGTGTCATATTGCTGTCATATAGTTGATCTAAAAGTTTAATTGTTATCCAGCAGATGGCAGTATATTAAGAATGTTCAACAAAGCTTCAACACGAAAGAACGGCATTATTTTCACAAAGAAAATTCTGGCTTTAGGGAAACTTGTCTGGCAGTACTTTTTGTGAGGTTTTTTGCTCTCTCTCCCTCTGTGAACCATCACCTTTGCTCTCTCAAAAAGCTTAGTAATGAGGTTTGTTGCAATCCTTTTAAACTCATACCTTTTTCTGTCGTTTCAATGTCTTCCAGACAACAGAAGATGGCAGAGAGAGAAAAGCGTTCCATGGAACAGCAGAGGAAGAAGATGGAGAAGGAGGTTCAGAGGATGATGAAGAAGGACCAGAAGATTGCTGTCAAGCTCTCGTAACATTTTTTAGGACACTCATCCCTTGAGCCAGAAGGCAAAAAAAGAAACACTGAGACAAACTTCATCATGCCATCCTCTAGTCATCTACACACAAAGATCATCTCTACTCCACAAAGCGGTCATTTAAAAGAAATCTCTGTCCACCAGCCATCATTCGAGGCATGGCTTGGCCAGTGTGATGTTTGTTCAGTGACTGTTGCATTCAGCTATCGGAAGGCACTTCATTCCTGGGATGTGTTCATTAGGGCACGCAACGGAAAACGGAAATGAGCATTTCTTATCTGACAAGTCCAGGAAGTCACTCCCTGTATCAGTCCATTTTTTTCTGTTTTGCGCTGAATGAACACTACCCTGACTTAATTGCAGTTCGCGCGACCATACTCTGCGCAATGCCCTTTGGTATTGCCCTATGTCAGAGACTTGGTATCAAATGTCACTCTGGCTAAGTATGACACTGGGTTCAGGTAGATAGTTTTGAGTTGTCCATTTGTATTTCCCAGGAATATGTGTAAATATACTGGTACCTATAGTACAAGTGGAGTCTCAAAAGAGACATATTTCTATGACATTGTCTTATTTATAACATGAAGGACAAAGGTGTGTAATTAAATGCAAGTCTCACTGTGTATCAGTTACATACATCCCTTTGTTGGCTTGGTTATTGTGCTTTTTAATTACGTTTCTCGTCGTCATTGTTCGAAAACACATTCTCTCATTGACGTTGCTTGATATTCCTGATGTACTTTTGCTGTACAGCCTTCAATATGCTGAATTGCACATTTTGAATTGAAGGCTTTAAAAGAAGAGTTTCAAACTGAGGGTGTGGACACTGTCAAGGGGATTTGGGAATTTAATTGAGCCTTACTCAAGAGTTGGCTGTGGATTCCTATGGTAATCCTATGGTTACTGATCGGCCAGGCTCAACCTTTTTGACGTCTTGAATAATCTAAACATTTTCCTGTTTGTTCTTATCCCTGCTTTTTAATACACCAACATAGAAGCGGCGACTCTAACGACTTTTGTCTTTATCATTATGTTGAATGTGTTTTTATTTTTTTTATTTTACACGTTCAATGTAGCATAACGCATACAAACTCTGTCTCTGTGTTATCTGAGAAAGTTTGGTTATCAGACATGGCCAACTCACATCCTTGATCAGTGATCATAGCAAGTAAAAAGATGCAAAGCTCTGTGCTCCCCTCCTCAGTAATTTGCGGATGGTTAATAACAGAATCAGTCAAAAGATTTCATAAGTTAAAGCCTTTTCCATTGCCTGCACCAATAACCTGTTACGTATCAATATGATTTTGGTACGGTCAATCGGTGTCGAATCAAGTGGATCTTTTTGTGATGGAAGTGTGTGTTGTGTGCGAGTGCCCAGCAACTGGTGTATGAGACTGGAATGTCAAGCAGAAGGGTCTAGTTGCCATGGAAACATATTTGCAGAGATGGCCCTGTAGAACTGACATAAGGCATTTGCAATTAAACAGACCTGTTGGATTAGAATAACAATTGATAGTCCCTTTTCCACATTTGTGTTTTCCTTATACCATCAGTGGGGTATCCTGTATATAATATGGGGATTCTGGCAAAAGTAGTTTTTATATTGAATGTCTAAGTGAACGATGCCCTTTAAACATTGTGGTGTTTTCATGGTTATTTTAGGTGAGGCTTTGTGGTAAATGAGGGATTCATTTATTTTTTTCAGAGAATATTGATATCGATGATATTGATAATAAAGAATATTGATAGTATTATATTGCCCATTGCATGGAACATTGGATCAGGAAGAAAGAGGTTAGCCACAGACAATTATGAAAATACTGCTGACCTTTGTCCTTTTGCTTTCTTTGCAAATTCTTCTTCCAATTGTTATCAAAGTCAGCATGATGGGGATACATGAAAATGTTCTTCTTTGTCAATAAAGATCTCTTTTTTTCCATATTCCTTATTTTTCTATTGTAAATCTCTGGATCCCTTTTCAATTGTGTCTAAATGTTAACCAATATTAGAGTCATGACAGAAACAAAGATACAAAACCAATGAAGCAAGTGAATTTCAAGATTAAATCACTTTTGCTCTTTTCGTGCTTGTGTGAATTTTTAGTATTGAAATCAAATGTCCTCCCAAGATTCACTCAAGCCATATTATTTCTCTGAACCACCCATGATTTATTGCATTAGGAAAAACTCCCATTATGAATAAACCTTTTACGTGCCTGTAGCCCAGTGTCATTAGATATGCTTGTTCTCTAAGTAGATTAATAGGGCATTTTAATCTCGTGCAAGGCAAATTCCTTTCAAATCCAAGGTCAGACATGAAACAACATCATCACAAATTCAATGTCTCTCAAAAACACCCCTGCTTGACCAAACCACTCAAAGACTGATCATGACCTACTTTTAGGAACGAAATGTCTCACTCATCAGTTTTTCGGGAAGAGTTGGGGTAGACATCACTGAGGGATAATCTGCTCGGTTCCTGCAGAATTATAATTATTTTTCCATTGTAAAAATGAAATTGTCTCATCTGTGTCAGTAATAGCCATTCTAAGTAAACTATCCATATTTTATCCTGCTGGTATGTAAACCACTACAAGCTCTCTCTGGCACTATTTCAATCTATCTTTCCTGGATTCCTCACATCCGATCACCTCCCCCCCTCAAAATGCATTGGACAAGGTCAGAGAGGAAGGACCTTGGTCCTTGTCTCCAATACAATTGAGAAGCATGCAGGGAGATAGGATGCATGGATTTGAAGAAAGACAAATTGAGACAGCCCTGAACTCAGCTAATGCTGCATTCGTAACCAAGTGGGAGGTGGGAATTTACCAGTTGTGAAGTCCTAAATAACAGTTGAATGCATTCACATGCTATGAACTCGTTGAGAAACGCTAATTCGCTAATGGCCAACAAGCTGAGTAAACCATAAACTAAAAGTTCGGCTATCATGCCTGTAAACAAATTATGTTCAAAAACCATGTTAATAGATTGCATTTTATAAATAAAGTTTTATTGCATTTAACTGCCGAAAATGCTGGTAGTAGTTTATGTCAGAGGTCAACAGGTGAGAGAAATGAGAGCTCAGGATGATAAATGAGTTCCCCACTAGTAATTACCTGTTGGAGGGCCATTCGTATGTGGTAAATTCCCACTGGTAATGAACGCAGCATGACTCCACCCTCCCCATATGGATTATTCCTTCTCTTTGCTACCAGGCCTGGTTGCAGAGAGAGATAACAGCAGATGGAATGATTCATCAGTCTGCTTGCACTCTAATGAACAGAGGGTCATGGTTATGTAACGGAACATCCCCATATGGCAGTAGGGGAAATGGGTTATTTAGCATCGCATGGGACTTCTCATTCCAACTCCAGTCTCAATGCATCAGTCTGCCGGGTGATTAGATTTACTTTAATCCTCACACACATAGATGTATTGTGACATGTGAAAACATAGTCTGTGTGTGTAAACAGTCTCTGCTGATCTGTGGCATGACCTTTCTTCAAAGATTGTCGGACTCAGAACCACCATCTTGAAGTTCCACTCTGGAAAGTCTAATGCACTTCCATTGTAAACTGCCCAGAGGACATTCAACACAGCCTGAGAAAGCCATTGCATTTGTTTGATAAACACTGAAAATGTACATGCAACACCTTCAAAGATTCTGAGTTACAGTTCATATTAGGAAATCAGTCAATTGAATAACTAAATTAGTCCCTATTCTATGGATTTCAGCATGACAATTGCACGATCCCTCAAAACATTACACATTTGAGTGGCCTTTTGTCCCCAGCACAAGGTGCACCTGCATAATGATCATGCCGTTTAATCAGTTTGATATGCCACACCGGTCAGGTGGATTGATTATTTTGGCAATGGAGAAATGCTCACTAACAGGGATGCAAACTCATTTGTGCTCAAAAATAAGCTTGTGCACATGGAAAATATCTGGGATCTTATTTCAGCTCATGAAACCAACACTTTACATAGTGTTTATTTTTGGTTCAGCATAATATGCATTGGCTCAGACAGAGCTCTGTTTAATTCATGTGAACTTGTTCCGTAGTTAAGAGCTGTTGTGCGGATGCAGAAACATGTGCCCTCGTGTTCAGGACCGAGAACATTGGTCTGCTGTTTTCAGAGCTGGCCTCAGACATGTGGCTTTGCAAGTAAGGATCCCCTTCTAAACCGGAGATTAAACAGTACATCCAAGAAGTCTTTCATTTAATTTGCTCACTCAAATATCCTTCTGGTTGGCATTTAAAGAGAAACTGAAAATCACCAATTGAAATTGGCACCCATGAGAACACCACATCTCAATTGGTTGTAGAACAATGAAACAGAACATAACAGTTGTGGATATATGCCATTTAGAATGTATGTTCACTATAGAATGCTTGAAATTAAAATCTGCTAAACCCTTGGCACCAGAACATGCCCAAGAGGAATCAAACATGGATGGGATTATCATGCTTTAATAGTAAATATATTAGGACATTTGATGTTAAGAGTATTACACACAGTAGCTCAGGCACAAACAAGTATGAGTTGTTTTGAAGCGTTGGTCTCAGACACCTATCAACAATTTGTTACACATGTACACTCTACTCCCAGGTAGAAAAATAAAGAGTGAACGTCCATTAAAGCTTTGGCTGCAGGTTTAAGATTATTCTGGAACATAAACCACTACAAACACTCAATTTCATCCCCACCCTCAGAAATCCTAATACTTTCAGAAAAAAAACATGGTTGCTTTAAGTAGGGGTAACTAGTGCCAGCCCAGGACATCAATGATGCATAACCACCTACTCAGATTACACACAAGAGAACAGAGGGAAAATAAATAAATACAATTAACAAAATCCCTTCACCATAAACAATGACTTAACTCACCGCAACAACTGTACACAGTGCAAAGTAACCGCGTGGGAACCTAAAGTAATAACTGTAGCATTAATATTCACAAGTGTAGAAAAACTAAATATTCAAATACTCTTTGATTAACAGATGTTGAAGTGCTTTAAGTTGAGGGGACTGGCTGTGCACGCAGGGGTCGTAGACCGTTACACATCTGCCCCATGATGAGTGACGTGACGGAGAGAGTGCAATCCCATGATGCAACAGCCGCGGATCAATGCTGCGATGTTGTAGACTGGCGCCGCCCCATCCACGCCATGCCGGGAATACAGCCAGGCCACTGTGGGCAACACTGGTACGGCCACAGCAACAAGATCAACAAGGAAGCTGCTGCTCCAATAGCTTTTGTTGACCACAGCCATCCCGAGGGCCTTGCAGGGCTCCTCACTGCTCACCTCAAAATCCAGCTCCTCCATGAAGCGTATGGAGACCACCTCAGGGTCTGAGCAACACAGCCCTGAATTACTTAACATATAAGGGCTCACTGGCAGAACTGGAATGGGCTGACAGGAGCTAGGCAGGCTTAAGGTAGACGGGATAGGGGCCAAGTCTGGGCCCTGCTGTGCTGGGATTTCTAGGAGGCTGGTAGAAGCTGGAAGGAGAGCATCTCCAACTGCACCACCATGGAACTTCAGCAGCTGCAACAGGAGGGCGTGCAGGTCAGGAGGGAAGGACACCATCTCGGTCTGAACGGCCTTCTCCTCTGGAGCAGGGAAGGGTAGTGTGCTGCAGCAGAACGTGTTGGAGGGTGGTGGAGGCAGTGGTGCGATCTTCTCCTCCAGACTGTGGAGTAGAGTGGACACCCCAGGACCAGCCTCTGGGTGGCAGCGTAGCTTACCGCTAGAGTCCACTTCTGTGGACATGAGCATGTGTGCCAGGTTGTCGTTGACCAACAGCCCACAGTCTGCCATCTCCTCCACCGCCTGGTCACCCACCTCCCCCTGCTTATCATTGACAGGGGAGTCACCACAGATGAAGTCCATGGTTGGCTCATCTTGCAGCGTGGAACCGCTCTGGGCCATCTCCATGCTGTGCAGCAGGCTCTCCAGCTTGCGGTTCTGGATGTTGATGTCGACAAAGTACTTCTGGATGCCCTTGTCCTTCTCCATCAGACTGCTCTTCATGGTCTCCACAACCTGCCGGAGCTGCTTGATCTCCTTACGTGCCTCCTTCAGGGCCAGCTGCGCTTCTACACGGTGGCACTCCTCCTCAATCCAGTCCTCCCTCATCCTGCCCAGCTGGGACTTGAGCTCCTCGATCTCAGACTCCCTGAGGGAGAAAATAGTGTTAAGCTAGTAGTTACAGCTGTACAGAATTGCAATGTTTTTTTTACACTGTAGGTGGAATGTATTCTATGGGATGCATTTAGGAAACAAGCTAAACATGAGCTGTTTACTGAGAAGGTAACCTGTCATGGACGGTGTTCTCAGCTTCCCTCAGCTTGCTTCTCAGATGGCGAATGGCCACCTCCTTCTGCTGCAGGGGGGTGAGATACTGCTCTGGATTGGGGGGTCTGAGCCCATGGTTGTCCCCACAGGAGTGGTAACGTCTGGGGGTCATCCTTATGGAGAGAGGAGACAGGAAATTACACTTTTTCCCTGAATCACATACTGTATGTTCTGCTGGTGAGACACCATCTTTTTCTCAACATGGATACTGAGGAAGAGGACACCCCATGTATTGTACACACCATCCTGTACGGTGTTCAGTACAACGAGCAGTGCTGAGCCCCATCTACAGGAGGCTCCATCAGTGATTTGGGGAAGGAACTAGGCCATGGATAAAAAAATAAAGGGATTGGTGCAACGTGCATGATGCAAAACAGCTCGTTTTAGGGAGGAAAAAAAGAGCTGCTGGGCAATGTTATTACTTAGTCGATTGTGTCTGACTGGGGATAGCACTGTCAGGACATAAGCTAACCAGCCAGCCGAGTTCATGCTGCAAAAAGCTAAAATGGCAGGTTGGTCAAAAGTGGTCAGGGATGGATAGGGAAGCAATGAGGGAAAGCCCAATTTACATTTGCTTGGCTGTAGTCTACAAGTTAACCGTGTTTTCGCTTGAGAATTCTCTGAAATACCTTAAACTGTTTAAATTGACTACATGTACATTGAACTACAATTATACATGAGCAGTTCTGAAATATCCTTGTGATCAGGCCTATAGGAGGAATGATGAAACGTGTCAGCGGATGGATTTGGCTAATATGCAGAGCAGCCCCTCTTACAAACAGGCTTAAAAGCTAGCACTATATCCTAGCAACAACCTGGGACTTGTGCTTTGATGGAGTCTCTGCATCCCCGACAGAAATAGAACAGGCTAGCAGAAAGTAGCAAAAGAACAAGCACATCACACAAAACCCAGCCAGGCAGAAGAGAGCTGAGGGGAACAAACTACCTGTAGCAACAGAAATGCAGTCATGGACGTTCTCACGCCCGCATAAGATACATAAGTAGGGATTGTGTTGCATAGGGACTGACTCACATTAAGCCTGTGGGCTGAATTCAAGAGGGCTCTGGTCAGTCATTTTACAGTCCGAGCAGAAAGGCAAGCTTGAGCTTGTTCGTGCAGTGCTGCCATCACCCTCGATTGAACATTCTGCCACATAGCAACACAAGATCCCAGAAGCACTACCACCAAATGTGAGACAGTTAGTGGGGAAAAAAAGGCAGGATGCAGCTAGGCAAGCCAGTCTGGCTATTGACTGAGTAATGAAATATTCATGACCTCTTCCACTCCTATAAACCCAAGGTTGACACCCATGCACACAGACACAATAACAAAATCCAGACTGTTTATAAAATTATATAATCTTGGCATGCCCAATCCTGACCGATATAATCCCTGTCTCAGAAAAGGAGATGACAGTCCCGGCATTGAGCCTAATCTACCCACCATTTCCCCACCTAGTGAACGCCCACCCCTCCCAGAGCAGATGCACAATTACAAAATGGACCCCTAGCCCCCCTTCTTCCTAGGGCATTTCATGTTGAAATAATAGGAACATGGTAGTTGCTCTTGTACTTTGATAGGCTAGGCGGAATTATTGCCATACCGCTTTGAGCTATACAATCATTTCAGATCTAGGCCCTGTCCACATAAGCAATATGGCAACAACAAAAATACCAGAAGGGGTAACACTGGAGGTTGTCTCTGGAACTGGCCAGTGTATGGGTGTGACATGGCTGTTTACCTGGGGGGTATTTTGGGGCTGGAGTTGCTGCTGCTGTTGGTGGATGAGGGGACTGTCCTGTATGGGGTATAGAGCTCTGCATCATGGGATGCTGAGGGGCTCCCTGCCAGCTTGAACATTGGGAGGCTCCTGATGTGGGCACCACGACTGTGGGAAAATACATGCAGTAGTTAGGCAAAGCTAAGGAGATTACATTTTCCACAACAGTCTTGTAATGTTGTCCATTTATCATTGGGGAAGGATTTATTATTTTTCATAAATAAAACATACCAGCAGGAAAAGATACAGCAATAAAGAAATAGTAGAGCTATACATTTTGAAACAGTTTCCCAGAACCAATTACATTTTTTGTTGAAAGTGCATTTTAGTTTAGGATAAGGCTGAATATGGGTCTGGGAAACTGGCCCTTTAAATGTAAACACCCACTGGTGGGGTAAGATATTGGTAATGGAGCTTCTGCTTTTAGAATGGAGGCAGTAGAGAAACAGAGCCACCCCATATATCACCTGCGTGAGGAGATCTTCCCTGTGGAGTTGTGGGCCAGGCTCTCCCCTTTCTTTGGGCTGCCCGTGCTGCTGGAGGAGCTGAAGTCTGCTTCGCTACCTGCAGTCAGACACACTGAATTGCACCTCTTTCCATTCGATAGAACCATAGTAAAGTGCTCACTGTGAATTTGTGATGAACTAACAACAAAACGGAACCTTCAACGCTGAGTGAGTCAATTGCAGGTACAATGTGCTGCCAACCAATACGTGAAGTCTGACTGTTAACTACTACTAATCAGCCAAATTGAAAAACCCCAGGTCCAACATTAATTATCCAATCAGCAGCCTCTCTGGATTGGAACCTTGTTCAAGCCGTTGGGCGGATTCAATTATGCTGAGCCTCGGGGCACCAGTACATGGCCCGTGACCTGGACGGGCAAAAGGAGTGAGGAGTGCCTTCTTAAATCAAACTAATATGCGCTGCTCGGTCATGTCGTCAACAAGGCAGCATGGCGCATTGTCCAGAAACAATCTCCTTTCCATATAGTATATGTTTGAATTTTCAAACTATTTTTAATTTGGAAGGCAGATAAAGTATTTCTATCAATAGCAATAACTTTTGCATGTGAAAACACAGAATCCTACTCATTACTCCACGTGCTTATTTACGTCACTTTTGTTTTGAGCCAACATCAATGTGGGTTCAAACGGGGTGCCCGGGCCAGATTAATCGAATCCCCTCAATGTTGGCGTTCCCCTGCACAGACGTTGCTGACTCATGCCAGATTTTTACAAGGCCTGGATAACTATTTTACATATCAGCTAACCACATCATATGACATATGTTATAGCAATCTGGTGCCCAAAGGCACAGTTGATGAAGTGTCATGCAACAATTGATTAATGCATACAATGTCTGAGCAGGGGAACACAACCATTGAATGCGTCCCAATAATATCTCCTTCTTCCTGCACTCGTTCAGTATTCCCCAGAAATGTAAAAGCATTGGATTGGTGTAGGCACGGGCTAGAGGAAGTTTCTACCATATTTCTTATACCAGTCAGTTCCTTTCAAATCCATGAAGGGAAGTGAACAAGTGTACACTGTGAGAGATATTTAGGATGTTGTCATAGGTGGGCACCAGATTGCTATAACATATGTCATATGATGTGGTTAGCTGATATGTAAAATAGTTATCCAGGCCTTGTAAAAATCTGGCATGAGTCAGCAACGTCTGTGCAGGGGAACGCCAACATTGAGGGGATTCGATTAATCTCAATTGCATTCTCATAAAAAAACAAAATGGTTTTAGCGTCTCGCCTCCTTCACAAACACCATTGGATGAGAAAGCAAGAGGTCCTGCCACTCTGACTGTCTCCTCCAATCGGTGTTGTGCAATTGAGATTCTCCCATTCTCTCACCAAGCAAATCATTGTTGCTTACTTTCTACTGCTCAAATGACATGAAAACAATACTTTGCAGATTGTGTATACACACAAAGCATGTAGAAATCAGGGTTGGGCTCAATTTGAATTAAAGGCAGTCAATCAATACATTATTTTAATTTATAATGCAGACATTTAAAAAACTTTTGAAATAAATAGCTTCTACTTTTGAGTTTATTGAGAAGTAATTGAAAATAAATGCCCTTTTTTCTATTATTGGATTGTGATTTTAGTTTACTTCCTGAATTGACTGCCTTCAATTTGAATTGAGCCCAACCCTGGTCTACAAGAAACCATTTCACATGGTTATTTCCTATATATTTTAATCTGACGTAGATCTATTTTCTAGATCTATTTCAATTGATAGTTAGACAAGTTCTTCAATCAAACAAATAAATATAAACAGAATCAGAATTGAGAGGAAAGCCTAAGATCTACTAGGACAACATATGTGTCACGCCCTGATCTGTTTCACCTGTCTTTGTGATGGTATCCATCCACCTCCAGGTGTCACTCGTTTCCCCATTAGTCCCTGGGTATTTATTCCTGTGTTCCCTGTTTGTCTTGTCAAGTCAACCAGTGTGGTTTTCAATGTGCCTGCTTTTTCTTATCTCGCTTTTGCTAGTCCCCTGCATGCCTTAACGCTGAACTCACCTGCCTGACCATACTGCCTGCCTGCCACTTGTTTATGATCTTTTACCTGTCCACAACCATTCTTTTGCCTGCCCCTTGGATTATAGTAAATATCAGAGACTCGAACCATCTGCCTCCCGTGTCTCCCCCCCACCACCACCCAGTAACCTTTTTACTATTAGTCGTGGGTTTGTACAGCCTACCCCGGCTCCCAGAGAACCTTGCTTACCACCTCCGGGGCGGTATTCTGGGGATTGTGGAACCTGTCAGGGTTTTCTTTCTCAGTGAGTTGCAGCCATGTTTGGCTCGGTCGACAATGGTGTATATTAATACGCTAATGTCGGGAAGGGCGCTCTCCTGGGCTACGGCAGTTTGGGAGCAACAATCCGCTATTTGTCATGATCTGGAAGACTTCGTGGCAGAGGTTGTTATGGGTAATCCCGTCATTTAACATTCAAACAGAGGTGAGGAAGTTTTTTTGATTCTTCGGTATCTGGGAGAGAGGTGGCCCAAAAACATCTTGAATTATTTATTTTTTAAATGTAACCTTTATTTAACTAGGAAATTCAGTTAAGAACAAATTCTTATTTTCAATGATGGCCTAGGGTTAACTGCCTGTTCAGGGGTAGAACGACAGATTTGTACCTTGTCAGCTCAGGGATTTGAACTTGCAACCTTCCGGTTACTAGTCCAACGCTCTAACCACTAGGCTACCCTGCCGACTCCTGTAGTTTGGCAGGCTACACTGTTGACTTTCGTAAATTGGCCGCTGAGAGTGCCTGGAATCCGGAGTCCCTATTTGATACCTACCTTCACGGATTATCAGAGGTGATAAAAGATTAACTAGCTGCTTGGGTGTTAACAGGGGATCTCGATGCCCTCATCATTAGGATTGATGGACATCTACAGGAACGCAGGTGTGAGAGGTCTGACCTATGTCACACTCGTCCAGCCGCAGCGGCTCGTTCACTTCTGAAGGAATCCGGAAGTCCCAGAAGGCTGATTTTCCGAGATGATTTGAGGCCACCCGAGCTCCCTCACGAATCATCGACGACGGGTGAGTTGGATACACCGGAACCTATGCAACTGGGAATAGCTAGATTATCGCCTAGGGAACGTTCACGCAGGCTGCACTCTAATAGTTGTCTATATTGTGCTGCTGTAGGACATTACATAGCCACCTGCCCAGTGAAGAGACCTGAATCCTTAGTAGGTACAAGTACATTGGTGAGGCTGACTGGGAACCCTCTAATTCCCATTACCCAAACTTTTTATGTGATCTTGCTGTGCGGAGGCCAGTCTAAGTCTCTCCGGATGCTCATTGACTCTGGGGCAGATGAGAGTTCCATGGTTGCTACCCTGGTATCGGAACTAAGTATCCCTACTCAAATCTTTTCCATTCACATGGATGCCAGGGCACTGAACGGCCGGTACATTGGAAGCGTCATGCACAATTCCCATTAATATGCAGGTATCTGTAAACTGCAGTGAGTCAATACAGCTTTTCCTCATTGAGTCTCCCCACATCCGTATTGTTTTGGTATTTTCTTGGCTCCAGAAGCACAACCCTGACATTGACTGGACCACGGGTTCAGTCCTGGGTTGGGGCATGTTCTGCCATTCACATTGCCTGAAGGTGGCGCAGCCTTCCCCGGAATGTCTGCCTCCAGGGTTGAGTACAGCCTTGGATCTCTCTGCCATTCCCGCAGAGTACCATGACCTCCTGGAAGTTTTCAGCAAGGCTCGTGCTACCTCTCTTCCTCCACATCGTCTTTACGAATGTGCTATTGACCTCCTCCTGGGCACCACACCGCCTCGAGGCTGGCTATATTCCCTGTCTGGTCCTGAGACCAAGGCAATGGAGGAGTACATCGAGAACTCTGTTGGGAGCATTCCCTGCATCCATGCATTGATTACCGGGGCCTCAATGACATTACGATCAAAAATCGGTACACTCTATCACTCCTCTCCTCAGCTTTCAAACCTCTCCAGGGGGCTACCATTTTTTTCCAAACTAGCCCTTCGGAATGCCAACCACCTTGTGCGGATACGTGAAGGAGATGAGTGGAAGATGGCTTTCAACACTGTTGGTTGACACTGAGTACCTGGTCATGCCGTTTGGACTCAGCAACGTGGCCGCTGTCTTCCAGGCCCTGGTCAACGATGTGCTCCGGGACATGTTGAATCGTGTTTTTTCTACCCCTACGACATCCTGGTTCTCTCGTTCTGCCCAGGGAGCAGCTACAACGGTTTCTGGGGTTTGCTCATTTCTACCGCAGTTTCATTCAGGGCTACAGCAACCTGGCTGCCCCCCTCTCTGCACTCACCTCTCCCAAAGTACCGTTCACATGGTCTCTAGCAGAGCACAAGGCTTTTGGGGATCTAAAGCAGCGATTCACTACTGCCCCATCTTCATCCATCCAGACCCGACTCGTCAGTTTGTGGTTGAGGTTGACGCTGCCGATGTGGGAGTAGGGGCTGTCCTTTCCCAGCGATCTGTCCAGGACCATAAGCTTCATCCCTGTGCCTTCATGTCTCAACCCTGCGGAGAGGAACTATGACGTTGGGAACTGGGAACTCCTAGTGGTTAAGATGGCCTTGGAGGAGTGGAGGCACTGGCTGACAGGGGTGGAACATCCATTTTTGGTATGGATGGACCTTTAGAATTTATAATGCCAAGCGCTTCAACCCAAGGCAAGCTCGTTGGGCCCTGTTATTTACCAGGTTCAATTTCACCATCTCCTACCACCCAGGGTCCAAAAACATGAAGCTGGACACTCTCTCCCATCTGTACAATTCCACTGCCATGCCCTCTGAATCTGAGACATCCTCTCTGCCTAATATTTGGTGGCTTCGGTTATTTGGGGTATTGAGGCTCTGGTCCGCCAGGCACAATGTTCCCATTGGGGGGGCCTGGCTAACCGGATGTTTGTTCTTGATTCAACATGGCCTCAAGTTCTGGAATGGGCTCACTCCTCAGGGCTTACCTGTCATCCTGGGGCTCGTCGTACCCTGGCTTTCCTCTGACAACCGTTCTGGTGGCCCACCATGGCTCCTGATGTCTCAGCCTTCATTGTCGCATGCATGGTGTGCGCTCAAAGCAAGACTCCGCGACAAGCGCAGTCTGGCCTCCTTCAGCCACTCCCTGTCCCTCATTGCTCCTGGTCCCATTATTCCCCTGGATTTTGTCACTGCCCCCCCCCCAATCAGATGGTAACCCCACCCTGACAGTGATGGATAGGTTTTCCAAAGCCGCCCATTTCATCCCTCTTCACAAGTTACGAGGAGATGTGCTGCACCATGAGCTGGGCCATCTTTTGAATCCATGGTCGCCCGGTCGACATGATCTCGGATCGGGGTCCTCAGTTCTCATCCCGATTCTTGAAGGCGCTTTGCATCCTTATCAGGTCATCGGCCAGTCTGTCCTCTGGATTTCATCCCCAATCCAATGGCTAATCGCCGCAAGCCAATCAAGACATGGAGACAACACTTTGGCGTCTCGCTGCTAGTAACCCCACCACCTGGAGCCAGTAACTGGTCTGGGTGGAACATGCTATGAACACTGTTCCCTGCTCGGCTACTGGACTCTCCCCATGGAGCATTCGAAGGGTGAATCAGTCCCCGCTCTTCCCAAAGCAAGAAGGTCAACACCCTCAGCCCAGATGTTCGTTCGCCGCTGTTGACGTACCTGGAGAAGAGCCGCCCAAGCTCTTTTTCAAGACCACCTTCAGGTATCGTCGACAAGCGGACCACCTCCGGATTCTTGCTCCCCGCTATCGGGTCAGGCAGAGGGTATGGTTGTCCACACGGGACCTGCCCCTCTGGATGGAATCCCGCAAACTTTCCCCATCTACTAGAGTCCTTAGTCCCACTGCTGTTACCCAGTACCCTCCGTGTTCACCCTACTTTTCATGTGTTCAAGATTTAAACCCTTGTCTCACAGCCCTTCTGCTTCTAGGCCCATCCCTCCCCCTGTGTGTCATCGAAGGTCAGCCAGTGTATACGGTGAGACACCTCTTGAGGGTTCAACCACGGGGCAGGCGTTTCCAGTACCTGGTTGAGGGAGGGTTATGGCCCAGGGCAGAGGTGCTGGGTTCCCCTAAAGACATCCTGGACCCGGCCCTCCTCACCGACTTTCACCGCCGTCAGCCAGGTATGTGCCCAGGTAGCACACCAGGTGGCACCCCTGGGGGGGTAGTGTTTCACCTGCCTTTGTGATTTGTCTCCACCCACCTCTGGGTATCACCTGTCTTCCCCATTAGTGCCTGGGTATTTATTCTGGTGTTCCCTGTTTGTCTGTTGCTAGTTCGTCTTGTCAAGTCAACCAGCATAGTTTTCCGTGCTCCTGCTTTTCTAGTCCTCCCGATTTTGACCCTTGCCTGCCTTGACTCTGAACCTGCCTGCCTGACCATGCTGCCTGCCCTGACCTCGAGCCTGCCTGCCACTTTGTACCTCCTGAACTCTGATCTGATTTTGACTTTTTTGCCTGTACACGACAATTCTCTTGCCTGCCCCTTGGATTATAATAAATATCAGAGACTCAAACAATCTTCCTCCCGTGTCTACATCTGGGTCTCGCCCTGTGTCCTTATAGTATGTACGTGCCTCCTAACCCCAACTACAAAAAAAAACGAAGCCAATCCCTGCAGTGGCCTACCTCTGGGCAATGTGGACAATCGCTGCTCCCTCTTGTGCCTCGGCGGTGGTGCGTGCCACTCTGCCATCACCCTCACCCTCTTCACCTTGGTCTTGCACCCGGTAGTGGGCATGGGGGAGCCATATGGACTGTTGTCTGACCCTGACAGGGTTTTGGAGGGGGACACAGACTGACTACTGGGGCAGCCAGTGTCATCTATGTAGACAGATATAGCCAAGAATATGCATGGAACACACAGCAGTCAATCATTAAGAGGGACTGAACCTTGTGATCAGAAATCGTCCTGGGCATTTCTAGCACACTGGCGGCCATTAATTCTGCACACACAAATTAGATTTAGGAAGGCCACCTGGGTTAAAGATAGACCAGCCCATTTGCCATCGCCAGTACTGCCCTGGCTGCTAGTGACAATACTGACAAGTGAAAGCAAATTCCTATTCATTTTATGTTTTCAGATAAATTTAGTGAGATTAGAATAACTATTTTTAGACTTTTATGATGCACCCTAACCTTGATCTGAAACATGGGAACAACGTACCTGAGCAAAAGCTGATGGTCCGTTTGGAGTTGTCCGAGCTAATGTCACAGTCCTTACCCTCGTCCTCTGAAATGGGTGATTCGGACAAGGGTGACCCTTTCTCTTTAGGGTGGAAAGGATGAAGGATCAAGCGTGGGATGCGGCTGCGGGGGCTTTCCTTCCCTGCTGACTTCTTTTCCTGAGAACCATACAGGTATCACAACTATCACAACTCACCACTTGAATTTTTGCCACAAGAACAAATCAAAATCATACGAGATTCGGTGTGCGTTATTACAACTTTGCGCATTTTGTTTTGGTCTTGCTACATTAGCTCTGTCACAGCAGCACAATCATTAAATAATTATGGGCTATGTATGTGACAGTCTAGATTAGATTATCATGCTATCACTATTATCAATCTCATGAAATTTGAACAAAAATATTAGTGGAATTGTTAAGATTACAAAAGATCAACTTTCAAAGTGTTGCAATGACACCCACCTCATATTCCTGGAATGGTCCCATTGTGCTTAACGCTGCGATTTCCCCTTTGGATCTGCGAGAAAAGTAACGGTGAGGTGTATTTCTGTCCAAGGCATCCTGATGTGGCACACTGGCACTGAACCATTTACGAACAAGGCCGACTCTCCGAAATAGGTTATGTAAATAATGTCACCTCCGCCTACGTCCACCCCTGCCTGGCACAGACACTGACCGGACCATGGTCATTAAACCAGTGAGCCCCACATCAAATATAGGCTACCAGATTTGAAAACATTTTTGTTTTACTTGAAAATATTTTGCATGTATTTCCTCAAACATGGAACAAAGGCATGAGACCGTTTTTTAAATCCAATAAAACCCAGGCTTACAGTCCCTTCACATGCAAGTGCCAGAGAAAATACAACCTAAAATCTATTATCTGTTTATGAATCGATATAATGGAATGATGATTGAAATCTAGTCGCGAATGATGCTGCAGAGAGGATCTGGGTGTGTTTCTAACTCTTCATTTAGAAATGAATGAATAAATGATGTCCCACTAGGTGGAAAGCACACAGCAGCATATTCAAACATCTCAAATCAAATTGTATTTGTCACATGTGCCGAATACAACTGGTTTAGACATTTACAGTGAAATGCTTACTTGCAAGCCCTTAACCAGCAATGCAGTTTTAAGAAAAATAAGTGTTAAGTAAAAAAAAGAGGCTATGTACAGAGTCAAAGTCCGGGGGCACATCTATTAGAGAGGGGCTGACTAAGGTTTTCCTCAGCGCCATGATTCATTCTGCCAAAAAACATAATAGAATTATGACATTTCTTCCATCTGGGATCCTGTGCCAAATAGCCTTTTTGCTGTCAACAAGATGACACCATAGAGTAGCACCGGCAAACCGCTCACTGAATATTGAGATAAGAATGACAGAATAATAGTGTACGGTGTTTTGTGTTTATATTGATTTTCACAGACCCTATACACGTAGTTGAATTCACCCTCTCCATTTTGACATAGGCATCCAGGCTCCAGTACCTGCACCAAATTGTATGTTTTATTAACGTTTGATCGCTGAATAAATCATGGTTCACATAATGCCTGACTGCACATTATGACATCACTCAATTCCTTATCCATTCCCCCTCTCCTGTTGACTGTTGTGCCTCTCTTAGCACCATCGCTTTAAGGAGTTGGTTATGTAAGTGTGTACGTGATCTTCTCTTTTTTTTATATAAAAAAATGACGGAATTGACCCCTAAGCTCTGATTCGTTATCTCTTTACTGAATCCGGACTTTTTCCCCCTTAGCATCTGGACTGTATCTCTTTATTTTGACTGCATGGTACCTAGGATGTTGGTAAATGTAGCTCAGGACATCTGCTGTCCCTGTCCCCAAGCAAACACCCATCTTGAAAAACACTGTGTACCCTGACTATCATGTCTTACACTACAGGTATGTTTTCAGTACGTAAGAGTGAAGAAATAAGGTCAACAGCTAAACCACAAAGAAATCATACTTGAAGGCAGGTTTTTATATCAGATTGTATGCACTTTTAGTCTTCTAGGTCCTACAGCCCTGATATGAGAACACCCCAAAAGTTCACCTGAAATGAGCTCAGCTTTTTGTACCTCTTAAGGCAACTGAGAAGTGTGTCATGAGCATCACAATAAAACAGCAGTATGTCAGGATTTTATGCCTCGATATGTTTTCCTTTTGTTTCTACCCGCCTTTGGATAGCTGGCACACAGCTTCAAAGTGGAATCAGATTAGGCAGCAGGCACAGTCTCAGAGCTACCAACCAAACCATGCCCTAGCAACATACTTAGCAACAGAGGAAAATTACTGCAAGAAAGACCGGCTAAATGGGGCCAATGAAATTTGCAGACAGTTCTGCATCTAACAAGCGCGCAATAAGAGGGTTTTCCTCCTGCAACATAACAAAGGTCAATGGGGTTTACTTCGGGTGTGGCCTAGGGCAGTGTGGGGGGAGTATTACAACAAGGTCAGGTGTGCTCCCATATGAGCCAGCGCACGTGAGCCATTGTCTCTGTGCACATCAGCAGCAATTAATGTCAGGAAAATGGAATCAGGTTTGTGCATTACTATACTCAATAGTTGTTATCATATAATGTCCATACAGTGTCTCAATGCTGATTGAATCTCAGCTGGGCTTGTAAATATCCTTCTCCTGGAAAATGAGGAATGACACAGGTAGAAGAAAAGATCAAAGAAAACAGACTGAAACGGTGAGAGACTACCTGGACTTGTCAAATAAGAAGCGCATATTTTCACTCCGTTTCAAAATATTTTAAAACATTTAATTTCCCTTGCAGATAAAGGTGGTCCCTTAGCAGATAGAATCCTGGGTGGAGGGTTGACAGCCTCAGATTCACAGAGAGATGTTTTCATCTAAGCCTGCCCATGCATGCTCTCAGTAGATAAGATGCAAAACAACGTGACCCTCTGCAACAAGCTGTCACAGTCTCACGTCAGAATTCGTCCATGTTTCCCAAGCATTGAAATCTTAAGGTTAGGAATTCATTTTGAATGGTTGAGGTAAGAGAGAAAAAATCTCAAAAACAACTTTCTATAGCTGGATTGAACATGCAATCTTTGGCATTGGAGGTAGATGCTTACACCCATCCCCATCCCCCTGTCCACTTTCAAAAACATAAACCAATTTGAGACTAACAGCACTCACAGTTGCCCCTAGTGGCTGGTTTCCACATCATCTCCTGACGTCCTCAGACATGGATGGACATCTAATACTGACTTGTATCACGGGTGACCTGGCTGTGTTGTTCACAATGTTCCTACGGCTGGAACTTACGCAATCAACTGGGTGTCAAATCCGGGTGTTCTGCATAACTCAAGACTGTGTTAGCCCACCGGGCAAAAGTCTTTGGGAGTTAACATAATGTTTGTGTGTGTGTGTACATGCAAACATGTGTGAGCATTCAGGATGATGATAGAAGCTACGTGTTTCAAGGTGTCTAATTATCTGTCTTTTGATCATGTTCACAAAGGAATACATTACAGTTTCTCCAATAAAACCACATCTGAAAATGTCCAGTTCTATATAGTGTTTTGATAGATTTTCCCCAAATCCAACATAGATTATCCTTATCAACCTGAACCTTATGGTGTGGGTAAATACCCATAAAAGACCCATAACATTGGCAAAGTGTAAAAGCTTTCACTTGCTGTTGGTGGTCAATAACATCCAATTCACTGCGTTCTAAATACACTCTAAATACACATTATTTACAGAGAGAATACAGACAGCTCACATCAGCCAATTTATGATGGCAAAACGTTCCTTAATATCCTTATAATATCTGTTTCTGCAAATGCTGACCATGTTTGTCAATGTATAAGTTACAGTATGTGATGTGCTTCATGGTGACTTGAATGAATGTTATTGTAGTTGTTTGTTTTTTTCTTACCTGCTCTGCCCAAATTGAATATTAAAGGCAGGCCTAAAATCAAAAGTTTCCGCCACATGCATGAATTCTTAATGGTTTGTCAATGATTTTAGACCATTCTCACAAAATCCAGCAACGAATGCAAAACATATAGTCTAGCCCATGAACTTACTGAAATATAGCTACCAAAATATGTTTTGTCGCTCTTGTAATCCCAGAAGAAAGATATCAATGCATAGGGGGATGGTCGCCCATGGGATTAATTTAACACGCAGTTGAAATCATTTGCGCAGTCCACCGTCTCGTGGTGCTGAATATGATCAAGCGATGTATGAGTTCAAACTTAACCTGACCATTTTTTCAACCAGACCCACCTTTAACATTTGGTAAGTGCGCAATAGCTTAACTAAATTACATGTATTTTACAATCATAATTTCGAATTTAACTAAATAGGACAATATGCCAATGGATAGCAAATTGTGATAAGAAATGGGAAAGTAAACAACATCATAGGCTAGTTTGAAATCAGAATTACATGCGTCTCGTTTTTACCTTTCCTATCTTTTCCTAAATGTTTTCATCAAGCTATTTACATAAACATATAATTGTACTAGCCTGGATGTTTGGTGATGATTCCCCCAGTCGCAAAGGATGCGGGTGTAGCCTAAATCACGGACACCACAACGAGTCGCTCGTTACTCCAGTGTTCATCACGAGTCTGACTGTCGAGCCCATCCCACTCTGTGTTTTGATATGTGGAAATTACACTGTGCACACAGGATTGGACGAGGATGAAGCTGCTAAACACGCACCAACAGTGACAACGCGCTCTCGAAGTCAAATATGACCAATGTTCGAACAGTCTTGGGTTACATAACGCATGCATGATTGTTCCGTCCTGGAATCGCCTAATAGCCTATGTAGAATGACACAGACAATAATATCAGGGTGTGTGACAACAACAAATGCATGAAATAACAACAAGGGACCACCTTTATCTGCAAGGGAAATTAAATGTTTTAAAATATTTTGAAACGGAGTGAAAATATGCGCTTCTTATTTGACAAGTCCAGGTAGTCTCTCACCGTTTCAGTCTGTTTTCTTTGATCTTTTCTTCTACCTGGGTCATTCCTCATTTTCCAGGAGAAGGATATTTACAAGCCCAGCTGAGATTCAATCAGCATTGAGACACTGTATGGACATCATATGATAACAACTATTGAGTATAGTAATGCACAAACCTGATTCCATTTTCCTGACATTGATTGCTGCTGATGTGCACAGAGACAATGGCTCATGTGCGCTGGCTCATATGGGAGCACACCTGACCTTGTTGTAATACTCCCCCCACACTGCCCTAGGCCACACCCGAAGTAAACCCCATTGACCTTTGTTATGTTGCAGGAGGAAAACCCTCTTATTGCACGCTTGTTAGATGCAGAACTGTCTGCAAATTTGAAACAATATAGTTGCATCTCAGGCAATGTCAGTATGATTGGGGCGCGGCTTAGAGTTTCCTGTCCATGGTGCTGAAGTCACTGGGCGAGTCCAGGAATTGAGCAGTGGCATCATGAGGCCTTTTTTTTGCTCCAGCCGTCAACCTTATTACATTTCAGGCTGATATGAGTTTGCATAACCACACATCACTTGCACTATGCAGAATTTCTAAGAAAACGTTTTACTGACTTATTTTTGTGATATAAATAAACAATACAATATAATGCGCAAGGCAGAAGGCACTGAAAGAAGCCCCTAGAATGACACAGTGCCTGCTGTGATTGATCGAGATCTCACATCGCAGGGGACCACTCACATCCCTAAACCCCTCGCCCACCCTTGCAGCAACGGTTAAATGTCAACCTCATCACTCAGCAAAATGCCTGTCACTCAGTCAGAGTCTGGATATTCAGAAACCTCTTCCCGAAAGAGTGCAAGCAGGTTGGACAGGTTGAGGCAGCAGTGAATGAGGTGTAGATGGCAGGACAGCCAAAAAATTGCAGCAGAGTTACAGGTTTGTGCAGGGTTTGTGGTAGCTAACTGACTTGTCTCCCTCAGTATAAGGGTTGACTACTGCTAATAAACTAGAATTAGCGCTACGCATCCTTAAGCTATTCGGTGTCAGTCAGAGTTATTTAGCAGTATATTTAGTGAATGGGCAAGCAAAGGATGTTGGTGTAAGTCATGATAAAAAGTGTCCCCCCCCCCCCCCCCCCCACACACACACAATACCACATCATGACAAAGCAAATACAGTTTTTTAGATATTTTTGCAAGTATATAAAAAATTCTCACATTCTTCTCTGCAGATCCTCTCAAGCTCTGTCAGGTTGGATGGGGAGTCTGGCCACTGTACGATAACGGTCTGATTGGTGGAGTACTGAAGAGATGGTTGTCCTTCTGGAAGTTTCTCCCATCTCCACTGATGAACTCTGGAGCTCTGTCAGAGTGACCATCAGGTTCTTGGTCACCTCCCTGACCAAGGCCCTTCTCCCCCGATTGCTCAGTTTGTTCAGACGGCCAGCTCATTTAAGAATGATGGAGGCCACTGTGTTCTTGGGGACCTTCAATACTGCAGACATTTTTTGGTACCCTGTGCATCGAAACAATCCTGTCTTGAATCTCTATGGACAATTCCTTAAACCTCATGGCTTGGTTTTTGCTCTGACATGCACTGTCAACTGTGAGACCTTATATATAGACAGGTGTGTGCCTTTTCAAATCATGTTCAGTCAATTGAATTTACCACAGTTGGACTCCAATCAAGTTGTAGAAACAAGTTGTAGAAACACAGAAATAACTGAATTACACATTTTCCAGACCCTGAGCTCAAATATCGAGTCTCATAGCAAAGGGTCTGGATAATATGTAATTAAGTTATTTCTGTTTGTATTTTCTATACTACATTTGCAAAAATTTTGAAAAAACGGTTTTCGCTTTATCCTTATGGGGTATTGTGTGCAGATTGATGAGGACTTTTCTGTATTTAATCGATTTTAGAGTAAGACTGCAACGTAACACAATTTGGAAAAAGGGAAGGGGTCTGAATACTTTCGAATGCACTGCCTAGGGCAGGGATGGGCAACTCCAGTACTCTGGTGGCCTGATTGTTGTCACACTTTTGCCTCAGGCCCAGTTCACAAACCCGACTCCAATAATCAACTAATCATGATCTCCAGTTCAGAATGCATTTGGTTTAATCAGCTGTGTTTTCTAGGAATGGGAGGAAATTGTGACACCACTCCGGCCCCTGAAGACTGGCGTTGCCCATCCCTGGCCAAGGGGCTATGTAGCTTCTTATCTGTCATGTTTGGAGTTGTGTTGCGCTATTATGCAGATACTTCAATTTTTCTTTACAGCTGAGTTGCCCTGGTCGAAACTTTAAACAGCAATTGCCCCAAAGAAAAGTCAGAAACTATTTATTATCTTGTCAAAATTGACTACAAAGTGTAAATAGGATAATTTAAGGTTATAAAGTAATTCTTGTCCAAATCTGAGTTTTGTGAGACTTGTGGTTGTGACTGCATCACACCGTAAATGAAGGTTGGGTTTCTTTTAATCCTGCCCACATGCCCACAGCTGGCAGTAATCATCAATTCAGAATGCAGCTGCACGTGACCCAATCATAATGCCTGTTGTAATTTTGGGTTGACGAAGGATATCCATATGGGGCTAGTTAGGGACCATTGGTTAATTACACAATGTACATGGGACAATATTTTTAAATTCCAATAGCTCCGAATGTCAATGACTTAAAAACCTCATACCAACTATAAATTCTAGTAATGCATATACAAATATTGAAAGCATTTAATGAGAAAACTTAAAGGTGTGCAACATGAAAATATTGTCTCATTTACATTGTGTAATTTAATGTCTGTCAAAGTCAGGCTGCACACCAGCCGGCTGAAGATAATTGGCTAAATAATTTGGCTTTACTCTTCCCATCTGTGAACACACACACCAGACACCCACGTCAAACTACACCCCAAAACCAACTCACGTTTGAAATTATTCATGGCCTCTAGCATTTCTTAATGAACCAAATCTAAAAATGAAGCCAAATCAGGAAGTGCAGTCTCGCTTTAAAACTAACTAATGACATGCTGCACCTCTACCTTGCTACCTTTCAGATGAGCCAAGAAGGAGGACAGATGAGAACAGGAGGCCAGTGGAGCACTTAGAACAGCAGCAGCTAGGGCCAAATGGTAGGGAAGAGGATGATGTGTGACCAAGACACAGGCACAAAACAAGTTAAGCTACTCAAGTATCCCCTTGACCGTTTTGGATTGCAAAACTAAAAAGACACACCAGACAAGACACAGAGACAGCAACAGAAGAATAGGTGATGGAGAGAGACACCAGATGAGACACAGAGACAGCAACAGAAGAATAGTATATGATTGAGAGAGACACCAGAAGAACAGAACAGGCTATAACTGAAGAGGATAGACAAAGAAGACAGTAACAAACAAGAACCTGAGACAGCAACAGAGAAAGTGACAGAAGATGACAGATGGGGAGAGAACAGAGGAGGATTGAGAACACAGCTGTATCACTTCAAGCTGCTCTATAGATTCTAATTAGTTTATTTATTTGTACAAATTACAAGAAGTGATATACAGAAAGTGAAAAAGTAGAACATGATTTACAAAGAACTTGCAGATGAGGTGAAAAAGCCTGAAATTACAATTAAAACAATTGTTTACTTCTATACTTTTTACAACTAGGGCAGAGGGGGATAAACAATAGACAGCAACATATAGTACTGGGACAGCAATAGAATAGGGTAGAAGAGAGAAATCAACTAAGAGAGGCAGAGGAGGGGTGAGCACAGTAGATTGTATCACTTAAAGCTGCTCTATGGATTCTAGTTACTGCACTGTGTGTGTGTGTGGGGGGGGGCATTCTTTCAGCAGTTTTGCCTGATTGGTAAGGTCGAGGACTATGTTTGAAGTTGTTTAATGGTTTTTGGAAATAAACTGTAGATTTATGTGTTCCAGAGTAAAGATTGTTCTAGAGTAGAGAGACCCACAGCATCAATTGTAATTGAGTACTGGCAGCGTCTGCTGTGACAGGTGGGAAGGTACAAGTTGCCTGAAAAATATAAAATCTCTAAATGTTCTAATCTCTCAATATTCATCTCAAAATGCACCAAATTCACACATATAGCTGTTGCTACATGTAGCTTATTTTTATGTGCTGGGGGAGAATGCCTTTAGACCCCCCTATCGGTTTTGGGCTAAGCCCTGAATGCCTTCAAATCAGTCTACACACAATGCCACATCATGACAAAGAAAAAACAGTTTTTTAGACTTTTTTTGCAAATATATAAAAAATGTGGTGCTCTGGTACCGCTTGCCGTGTGGTAGCAGAGAGAACAGTCTATGTGACTGGAGTCTTTGACAATTCTTTAGGCCTTCCTCTGACATTGCCTAGTATAGAGGTCCTGGATTGCAGGAATCTTGGCCCCAGTGATGTACTGGGCCATGCGCACTACCCTCTGAGGAGCCTTACGGTCAGATGCCGAGCATTTGCCATACCAGGCGGTGATGCAACAGGTCAGGATGCTCTCGATGGTGCAGTTGTAGAACTTTTTGAGAATCTGGGGACCCATGCCACATCTTTTCAGTCTCCTGAAGGGGAAAATGTGTTGTCGTGCCCTCTTCATGACTGTCTTGGTGTGTTGAGACCATGATAGTTTGTTGTTGATTTGGACACCTAGGAACTTGAAACTCTCGACCCGCTCCACTACAGCTCTGTTGATGTGAATGGGGGTGTGTTCTGCCCTCCTTTTCTTGTATTCCTCGATCAGCTCCTTTGTCTTGCTCACGTTGAGGGAGAGGTTGTTGTCCTAGCACCATACTGCCAGCTGTCTGACCGCCTCCCTATAGGCTGTCTCATCGGTGTTGGTGATCAGGCCTACCACTGTTGGGTCGTCAGCAAACTTAATGATGGTGTTGGAGTCGTGGGTGAACAGGGAGTACAGGAGGGGACTAAGCACGCACCCCTGAGTGGCCCCTGTGTTGAGGATTAGCGTGGCAGATGTGTTGTTGCCTACCCTTACCACCTGGGTTCAGCCTGTCAGGAAGTCCAGGATCCAGTTGCAGAAGGGGGTGTTGAGTCCCGGGTCCTTAGCTTAGTGATGAGTTTGTGAGCACTATGGTGTTGAACGCTGAGTGAAGACCGCATAAAGAACTTCTGTGAGTAACGGCAGATCTCCTCTTCGTCTGAAGAGGAGTAAGGACCGGACCAAGATGCAGCGTGGTAAGTGTCCATACTGATTTATTACGAAAACAACTGAACACTCAAACAAAACAAAAATAACGTGCATCAACGAAACAGTTCCGTGTGGTGACAAACACTGACTCGGAAAACATACACCCACAAACCAACAGTGAAACCCAGGCTACCTAAGTATGATTCTCAATCAGAGACAACTAATGACACCTGCCTCTGATTGAGAACCATACTAGGCCGAAACAGAACGTAAACATAGAAAAACAAACATGGACTGCCCACCCCAACTCACGCCCTGACCATACTAAATAAAGACAAAACAAAGGAAATAAAGGTCAGAACGTGACAGTCCCCCCCCAAAGGTGCAGACTCCGGCTGCAAAACCTGAACCTATAGGGGAGGGTCTGGGTGGGCGTCTGTCCGCGGTGGCAGCTCTGGTGCGGGACATGAACCCCACTTCACCACAGTTTTTGTCCGCCTCCTCAACCGCCCCCGTGGCCTCTTATGAGTGGCGACCCTCGCCGCCGACCTCCGACTGGGGACCCTAGCCATGGATCCCAAATTGACGGGAGATTCTGGCAGTGCCGGACGGACGGGAGACTCCGGCAGTGCCGGACAGGCGGGAGACTCCGGCAGCTCCGGAGTGAAGGGCGATTCTGGCATCGCCTGGCTGACTGACGGCTCTGGCAGCTCCTGGCTGGCTGTTGGCTCTGGCAGCTCCTGGCTGACTGGCGGCTCTGGCAGCTCCTGGCTGGCTGGCGGCTCTGGCAGCTCCTGGCTGGCTGGCGGCTCTGGCAGCTCCTGGCTGCCTGACGGCTCTGCCAGCTCCTGGCTGCCTGACGGCTCTGCCAGCTCCTGGCTGACTGGCGGCTCTGACAGCTCCTGGCTGACTGGTGGCTCAGGACAGACTGGCGGCTCTGACGGCTCAGGACAGACTGGAGACTCTAGCAGCTCAGGACAGACGGGAGACTCTAGCAGCTCAGGACAGATGGGAGACTCTAGCGGCTCAGGACAGACGGGAGAATCTAGCGGCTCAGGACAGACGGGAGAATCTAGCGGCTCAGGACAGACGGGAGACTCTGGCGGCTCAGGACAGACGGGAGACTCTGGCGGCTCAGGACAGACGGGAGACTCTGGCGGCTCAGGACAGACGGGAGACTCTGGCGGCTCAGGACAGACGGGAGACTCTGGCGGCTCAGTACAGACAGGAGACTCTGGCGGCTCAGTACAGACGGAAGACTCTGGTGGCGCTGGACAGGCGGGAGCACCTGTAGGCAGAAGACGGAGAGACAGCCTGGTGCGGGGGGCTGCCACCAGAGGGCTGGTACGTGGAGGTGGCACTGGGTAGACCGGACCGTGCAGGCGCACTGGAGCTCTTGAGCACCGAGCCTGCCCAACCTCACCTGGTTGAATGCTCCCAGTAGCCAGGCCAGTGTGGCGAGGTGGAATAGCCCGCACTGGGCTGTGCTGGCGAACCGGGGACACCACGCGTAAGGCTGGTGCCATGTACGCCGGCTCAAGGAGACGCACTGGAGACCAGATGTATAGAGCCGGCTTCATGGCACCTGGCTCGATGCCCACTCTAGCCCGGCCGATACGAGGAGCTGGAATGTACCGCACCGGGCTATGCACACGCACCGGGGAAACTGTGCGGTCCACCGCATACATCGGTCCCTCTCTCTCTCCGGTAAGTACGGGAAGTTGGCGCAGGTCTCCTACCTGGCTTCACCACACTCCCCGTGTGTCGTCCCCCCCCCAATACATTTTTGGGGCTGCCTCTCGGGCTTCCAGCCGCCCTGCCGCGCTGCCTCCTCACACCAGTGCCTCTCTGCCTTTGCTGCCTCCAGCTCTGCCTTGGGACGGCGATATTCCCCTGGCTGAGTCCAGGGTCCTTTGCCGTCCAGAATCTCCTCCCATGTCCAGGAGTCCTGTGTACTTTGCCACTGCTGCTGCTGTCCTTTACCACGCTGCTTGGTCCTTGGTTGGTGGGTGTTTCTGTAACGGCATTCCTCCTCTTCTGAAGAGGAGTAAGGATCGGACCAAGATGCAGCGTGGTAAGTGTCCATAATGATTTATTATGAAAACAACTGAACACTCGAACAAAACAAAAATAACGTGCATCAACAAAACAGTTCCCTGTGGTGACAAACACTGACTCGGAAAACAAACACCCACAAATTAATAGTGAAACTCAGGCTACCTAAGTATGATTCTTAATCAGAGACAACTAACGACACCTGCCTCTGATTGAGAACCATACTAGGCCGAAACAGAAACCAAACATAGCAAAACAAACATAGACTGCCCACCCCAACTCATGCCCTGACCATACTAAATAAAGACAAAACAAAGGAAATAAAGGTCAGAACGTGACACTGTGGTTGTTTTTATCAAATCATGTTTTGCCTAAGCAGATTTAAAATGAAAATATTGTTTGTTCTGAAAATTATATTGAATTCATGTAACTGTTTTAAATAAAGTAATACAAATAGTCTTATTATCAGTTACAGGTGGGGGGGGTTGTATGTGCTCTTCCAAAATGTATGGTAAAGCATAAAAACATTAACATTATTTTATTTCTTACAACATGCTAGTCACAGACATTCCATCCTCTTACAAAGACAAATAGCTGACCTTAAGACATTTTCTGTACTTCGACTTTGTATGAAAAAAATATCAAATTTTAGGGTAATTTGAGACAGTTTTGAAGCCGAGTTTATAGAAACCGGTCTTTCGTTCTTCTCTTGAAATGACGTCACAGATTACCCCTTTTATCAATTTTACCTTCAGCTACATTTTTCTCCTGACACAGTGGCTCGTCCCTGTAATCCAAGTCCCTGGGAGGCTGAAGTTGGTGAATCGAGTTAGTTGATGAGCTCTGGGCTGTAGTACGCTATGCAGAACGGCTGTCCGCACCAAGTTTGCTCGTGATATGGTGCTCCTGCCCGAGACCACCAGGTCGTCTAAAGAGGGATACACCCGCCCAGGTCGGAAACAAACCAGGTCAAATCCCCGGTTCCGTCTAGTAGTGAGTAGACACTGCAGTGCAGCCTTGGCAAGACATCGAACCCAGTCTACTTTATCATTTTTTTTGTTTTGTTTAAAAAACCTGCTTCACGGATGAAAATTCCCTCTACAAAAGATTTAACATACCATGATTTTTTTTAACAGTAACCAGTCGACCAAACTCGTCATCAGTTTACCTTCTGTTGTTCTTCTGAGAGTTATAGGGCCTACTGACTCCTGAACCAGAATCTGGTTTTAGGGGAGACGGTTGAATAGAATCGCCATATTCAACGTATCCTATAAACACAGATTATGGTTCAACTGACTCCCGACTGATGAATGAAGTGTATAATGCAGCAGGGCCCGTTGAGAGCAAAATTAATTTGAGGTCAAGGGACTGTCAAAACTCTCCAAATTGAATGTTCAGATTGCAGATCATCAGAGAGGGGCTGTCAAAAAAAAAAATCCCGAGGTGGGGATACTGAACTGCTTCGCAGCAGTGACCAGAACATTCGAATGCACTACTGTGATCAATGCCTACTTTTCGCATTTGAAACAGTTGAAATAAAGAACTCACCCTGTCCACGTGTCTTACAATATTGCCAATACAGAAATTCAGTTGTCTTTGACTATAATGTGAAAATAATTCTAAAGTAATAGTAAGGGTGAATAATTGGCAACATTAATGAATGTATTTAAAGCAAAATATGGGTAATGTGAATGATAGGTCTACGTTTGGTTTTTATTTTCTGTCCATTATGAATGAAATCCGCATAGAGAAATTCTGTGGTTGTGTTTATCAAATCTTGTTTTTGCCTTAGCAAAAGTAAAAATAAATGATGGCTTTTTCAAAAAATATATATTGCATTTATGTAACTGTTTTACATTTAAAAAAATACAAATACAATACTACAATCTCATTGTGGTTCAAGGTGTTTTTTTTGTTTGTTACTGTACTCTTCCACAATGTTTGGTAAAGCATAAATGCATTAACCTTACTTTATTTCTTACAACCTTCAGCAGCACAGATAACCTTCCATCATCTTACATTTTCTGTACCCCGACTTTCTATTAAAATATTGTCAAATCTGAGGGCAATTTGAAGCGCTTGAAGCCTAGTTTATAGAAAACTATATAGTCTTTAGTTCTACTCGGCGACTTTGAAAAGGGTTGTAAAGCGTTCCTTTGAAATGGCGTCACACACTACTCCCGGTATCACCTCTACTTGCAGCTGGGGATGGCGCCGGGCACGGTGGCGCGTGCCTTGAACCCAAGTCCCCCGGAAGCTGAGGTTGGCACTCGATGTCGAACGGGTATCCGCACTAAATTCAGTGTCGATATAGTACTCATGGGGTAGCCCGGGCCCACCAGATCGTCTACGGTGGGCTGCACTGGCCCAGGTCGGAAAAGAAGCAGCTCAAATCCCAGGGTCCGTCCTGTAGTGGGATAGCGCCTGTGAGTAGACTCTGCAGTGCATCCTTCGCAAGACATCATAATCCAATTTGTATTATTTTTTTTTAAATCTGCTTTTGTAACGGATGTGAAATGGCTAGCTAGTTAGCGGTGGTGCGCGCTAATAGCGTTTCAATCGGAGACTTCACTTGCTCTGAGACCTTGAAGTAGTGGTTCCCCTTGCTCTGCAAGTGCCACGGCTTTTGTGGAGCGATGGGTAACGATGCTTCGTGGGTGACTGTTGTCTGTGTGCAGAGGGTCCCTGGTTCGCGCGAGGGGACGGACTAAAGTTAAACTGTTACATTGCAGCTGGGGATGGCGCCGGGCACGGTGGCGCGTGCCTTGAACCCAAGGCTCATACTGTCGAAAGAAGTGAATAACATAACGCAGCGGGGCTGTTGAGAGAAACATTTATTTGAGGACAAGCTCTCCAAACTCAATGTTCAGATTGCAGAGATGAAAAACATAATGCAGCGGAGGGAGGCTGTCAAAAAGCCCAGGTCAAAGAGGTGGGGGATACTGAGTAGTGGCCAGAACATTCAAGTAGCCTACCCCTGTGACCAACGGCTACTTAATTGTGTGAGACATCTAAGGCATTCTCATTTGAAACATTTGGAATAAAATACTGACCCTGTCCATGTGTTTTAAGAGTAAATCTAAAGAGTGAAAGCTCGATGGTGGGCAAATGCTGCCCTCTGCTGGAGTGTACTCCAGGAATACCAAATAATGCTATTTCAACCACATGCTATTCTATGGACTGATTTAATCACGTTTATTCCTCCACATACCAATTTATAGAAATGCAAATAGACAATGAGTAGGTGTTCTAAAACTGTTGACTGGTAATGTAGATAAAAGTGAAAACTTTACATACTACAAAAAAAATCAGCATCAGAAATTGATTTTGTGGAGTTTTTCAAAAATAGGTATGGTATTCGGTAGGTGGATCCCCTGGATCCAATCTTACCCAACTGTCATTAGAAATAGGGTCTGCATAGAAATAGGCTATAGTCCTAAACATACACAGAGTAAAAGCTATGGCAGACACACAATTAGTGCATGCATCAACACCTGCATGCATTATCAATCACTGTGAAGGTGTTTCCTGTCTCAAACAATTTGACATCTTATCACTGTGAAGGACCTTGTCTGTTTGTTGACCTACTAACACCACAGTTAGTCAATATGTTACTGACAAGGCCTATGTACACATCTTAACACTAACTCGTTCAAGAGTGGAGATTTCCACAAGGGATTTTCATTAAGTCCTTTATCTGGAGACATGGTGGCCTTATCATGATCTGAATGACACATTTTTGAGGATAAATTATTATCATGTTTTCATCAAGTGGGCCTAGATATTAAGAGAAGTATGGTTCGTATGATTTTGAAGCCACTTGCAGTTCACGGAAATACCATTGGAGGTCGGTAGAGTACAGCAAAAAGAGAGGCTGAATAGCGTAATGAATAGTGTTCTTCTTGCCATATATTTTATTGAAGGGAACATATTCTCTTCAGTACTTTCATAATCTATTGATGCCATCGGGGACATTGCCAGTTTGGTTTACGGCCATAAATAC
The DNA here is from genome assembly GCF_036934945.1 of Oncorhynchus masou masou. Classification (NCBI taxonomy): domain Eukaryota; kingdom Metazoa; phylum Chordata; class Actinopteri; order Salmoniformes; family Salmonidae; genus Oncorhynchus; species Oncorhynchus masou. Next base: position 28,429,181 of record NC_088241.1, on the reverse strand, counting down.
AATATATATATATAACCGAGGCCCTTTGTCTTGAAAAGTCAAAATTGCATCTGTGACCTTCGTTAGGGATGTAGAACATCGCCCCAAATAGCTGAACTATTGCTAAGGTGTAAAACAAAATGTCCCCAAAACATTTGCATGTTTGAAATAAATCACTGATCTTCATGTTTTCGTGCATAAATGTTTATAGGGGGTCTTAGATAATTGGGTACATTCATCAATATAGGCCAATAGGCTACTCTGTCAGCTGGGTTGGAACGTTCCATGACCTCTGCTCTGTTGAAATCTTTGTCCACCTCTTGACCTTTGTCAACGTGTTATTGTACCTTTAAACTTGGCATCCTGTGGCGTAACTTATGGCGGTGAGACACGACTCCTCGGCCGTCGGAGATGTCTCCTCCGTCTCAACGTCCATAGAAAGACTGGGAAAAGTTCTCCAATAAGTAGCCTACATGAGCGTCTGCAAGTGGGCGTGTTTCTCTGTTTATTCAACAGTCTCGGCTCTTGTGCGATGTCGAGAGCGCGAACGCACTTTTCTGGTGAGAAGGGAACGCAGAAGTCTAGCTCTGACGCGCAGTCTATCTTCAGCTCTTGCTGTCTAAAATCGCTTCATTGTGGAGAGGGCTTTGAAACATATTTGGGACACTACCACCATGGACGCATTTCAAGTACTATCGTTATATATGTTACTGATCTTCATTTGGAATATACCATGTTTTCAGTCAGCTGCCATCATATCTCCCTCTGTGCCAAGGAGAAACAAGGGAGCCAAGATCCTTCATGATGGACAAAGGTCAACCAAATTTCCCAAAGAGATCTTCGCATCTTCTCCTATTTTAAGCCATCACGGAGAAGACTTTAATAAGGACGCAATTGTGCCCCACGATTACATGCTCTCCATATACAGGACGTATTCGGCTGCAGAGAGACTCGGACTAAACGCAAGTTTTTTCCGCTCCTCAAAGTCTGCAAACACCATAACAAGTTTTGTGGACAGAGGAACAGGTTGGTCACAACTAAAATGACTTAGCTATGTAGTCTACTACCGTTGCATACGACCAAGTGAGAATCTTGCTACATTTGTTCTAGATTTGCACATATCGCTGCAGCCATGGTATGCATTTTTTAATCTGGAAAATAAAGCCCCTTTCACAATAACATAAACGATTAATTTTACAATGTCTCTCTTATTGAACGACATGCTGGAGTTGCAAGTTGAAATGTGGAACAATTGTGTTCCTGTTCTACTCTTGACCCACAAAGACTGCCATAAAATAGCATAAAATAACCACATCAAAATAGTGCGCTGGCCTATCACTCGATGATGCAGATTTAGATGTGATCCAATCTAAATATGTAACAGCTTGAATTGTAAAATGTACCATTAATTAATGCATAAAACGATATTTCACAAGCTAAAGTGCAATTATCTTGTCAGCCTCAAAGTTATTTTAGTTGCACTGGAGCTTTAGGACCGTTTATGAGGGACGCATTACGTTTTGTTGTCGCATTCAGTTCCATTTGAGCCCTTGGGACACAGTTTAAAGAGCCATAGGAGTACGTCAGTTTTGCAAAGTATAAAGTTATATTAGACTTACATTGACCCCCAGGTTACACGACAATAAAACACTAATTGAGGCCCTATCTAAATGAAGGTAGTAAATCATTCTCTATGAGTCCCCGCTTGCACCAAACCCATCCTGTTCAAACCTTGCCTTGTCGTCAGACTAGACTCAAAACAGGGCCAATTGAGGTAATCATAGAAAAAGTTATATTTCCACAGAACTTGTGCATTAATTTACACATTGGTGTAGGACTCAGTAAACACGTCAAACAGGAAAATACAGTTGGCTTGCATCAGGATAGGAATGAACATTTTGTGTTACAGATCGTCATTCCATCAGTGCAATCTGTATGGCCAACTCTGCAGTTAATAAACGGTTATATTTGAATGGTTTAGGGTGGGCTGCGGGTGGTGGGCTGCAGGTGATTAGGGACAGTTAACTCTGTAACCAAGTGATTTGACGGATTTGATTAGACAAACAACGGCAGATAAACACCAACAAACCGAACACATGTAAGTCAGCTTTATCTTTAGAGGAGAAATGCAATCAGTTAACGTTATTATTGGCATTATTTCCCATCTGTAACATGTGAAAAAGCCTCACTTTCCCCCTGATTTTGATTTGATGTGTCACTGGCTCTGACCCTTCTCTGGACTCTCTGAGGGTTGCTTAGCATCGAACCGCTGATTGGAGTATTTGAACTCGTGATCTAATTGAGTGTTCATGTCATAACATATCAAATACTGTCTATTCTCCCATAATGACCCAGCTCAGCCAATGGCACATCACTAAAAACAAATGAAAAAAATGTAAGACCATGTCCTTCGCTACGAAGTGGTTATTATTTTACTGTGTACCTCGCTGTGCGACCGCCACTTTAATTGCTAAAAATATGTTTTTATTCCGTTCTCTCAGCACACTGGTGGTTTCTGTTAAGATTCTACCAGGCCCTCAAGTGTTGAGTTGTATTGTATAATAGACTACAACATACTATTTTTTGCACTTTAAAAAGTCCGAACAGTAAGCGACAACGTTTGTGCGTAATATTTGAATTTTGCGTTTTTCAGCTATTACGCACAGCTGTTTTTTGGAAACACTTGTACGATAGACGATATTTTTGTATAAAACTGAAATATTTTATATTGTGTAGCTTTTCCCCTCTGCAGGTAAAATGAAAACAATTTATGCAAAACAGAATAGGAGACGTCCCTATGTTCGTTGTGGTCGCAAGGTCAGACAAGAATAAACCAAATGTATGAAAATGACTTTTGGCACTTGAAGTAACTCATTAAAACGCAGATGGTGCTCGCTGGCCTCGGAAGCCACAGCACTAGAAGTCTCTCTCTCTCTTTCGCTCCTCTCTTCGCTCTCTTTCTCAGCCTTTAGAAAGTCGTAGCCTAATACTTAGAGGAAAGCGTAACATCAATGTTATATGTTGTCCACAACCTCAGATAATACAACAATAGGACTAACATAAGTGGTTGACGCCGTATCGTTCCTACTTTGGTCAGATATATATGTAAATTACGCACAGGCTCCGTTATGTCCAAATGTTTATATTTTCCAAGCAAATGAGGTGAATCGAAATGTTGTATCTTAATTTGTCGAATCATATCTCAAAATCAACAAACTGCATTGTCAGGTTATTTAAAACAGATTCGCGCTGTAACTTAAAGTCAGCATAATCAGGCCAAGCACTTTTGAACCGGGAATGTTGTCGTTGGCAAGAGGAGATGAAATATAAGCGGGGAAGTATTTTAATGAGGAAGAGGGGAATTCAGAACTGTTAATTATTTGGTGACCTTGTATACGATTTGTTTGAGGTCTTATAAAAAACCTTAATGCAGACCATACGCGCAAAGTTACTGAAACAAACACAAGGTTTCACTCTACGTTTACTATTAAACTATGCAGGGTTCACAGAGGGGGGAAAGTATTGGCAACCAAATTCAAATATCTATTTCGAATAAACTCATATTATTTTGAAATATGGCATCTATGTTGGATTTATAGATTAATAGCCTATACACAGGGAGCAATTGTTTAGGCCTAGAACAGGCTACCCACAAATGTTGTTTTTATTTAAGAACACATTTTCCAGTGCATTTAATTTGATGGACGGAATCACATTTGATTGATATTTCCCAAGACCACAGGTTGATCTGTCTTATGTATGCCTAGTATATTCCTGTTATCGTGAATGCTGAAGAAAATCGCACTGTGTTTGGGCAACACATTTTTTCATGGTAGCCTTCAAAGTAAAACAGATTCGTTTTTACTTCAGCCTTTTTGAGCATTTACCCTATTATGCCTATGTATAATTATATTTGACTGATAAAATATGACAAAAATCTAAATGTCGCGTAAGTAATCGAAAAATCTTTAGAAAACTGTGTTTTAAAAGCTCTAATGTATTTTCTGAAACCTTGGGTTTTAGATATATAAAAAAAACACTGCATACCGCCAGTAAATATTTTACAGCAGAAATTAATAATATTATAACTTATATGAGAGCACATTGCTTCGCTGGGATCAAATATGTGTAGCCTGGGCCTCGTGGGTCTCGAGCAGGGAATAATATATTAATTGTGTATTGTTCAGTTGAGTGTACAGTAACCTATGTCGCCTTCGGTCGGTTGAGTCTGGAAGAAACCCCTCCCGTCATATCACTTGGCCCCTCGTTTCTATGCTCCACAACTTTGATAGTCGTTTCAGAAGTAATATTTCCCAAGCAAATAATAATTCATAAACTGGTTTGATAAAATAGTCACTAATTTAATCAGGCTCTTCGTTTAGTGATGATAGACCTACAT